>NW_021319671.1:114990-135078 GCF_001605985.2 Dendrobium catenatum | reverse complement strand
CCCCACCTGCATTGATAAGTTATACATAAATCTTTAGCCAAACTTTACTTTTAAATTGATATTCAGTGCATCATCCATATTCATTATCCATACTATACTTGTTGCATGCTTTCTTATTCATTCATTGCATAACATGAATATGCACATAATAAGTAAAGAAAATGATCTCTTTCCAAAACATTATTAACAAGGAAAATATTTAAATGAACATAATACACCTTGATTTAAACTCACATAATTAATTTATGTAAGTGGTTAATCATACTTGAAAACTTGTAAATATATTCTTTTCTAGTCCTTTCACAAAAGATTGATCAAACCTGCATAATATCAAATCATCTACTTTCATGACTACTTTTCAAAGTGTCATTTTAAGCATTGTACATATCTAATGGTAAGATATATATTTCTTAAAATATTTGCATCACTTACCTCCTTGCCCAGTCGTCTCTTCCAATTCTCTACTTCGCACCCTTCTACGATTGTATGCCACCTCGAAACTTTCTCTTTGCATAAGACCAATAAAACCTTTTCTATCACTTCACTTCCTTCAATTTCTCTATTACGGTTATTTCTCTATTTTCCTTTCATTCCACTGCCAAAACCACTTGCCTTGTACCGCATTCACAAAACAAGCCAATTTCCTTCAAGCTTTTAACGCTATACACTACCCTTTGCTTACAGGAAGGATTTCGCCTCTTGCTACAAGGGAATATGTGAATTCCCTGTACATGATTTGCGGATCTCACTACAGACCCGGGAGAGCACCTTACTTGCTACAAGATAACTGCCAAATCTTTCTCTCGTTTGTGAATTCCGAATAAAGGAATAAGATAAATGAGTGGACCCCACTCCAAAACTGCTCTCATCCTTATCCAGCCGCCCAAATTTTGCTTTGTTGTCTACATAAAGGATTAGGGAAATGACGGCCCACCACATAACTACCATCACTCACACCCTTTGAAAGCATTCCTTTATTATATCAATAATTATCTGTTTTAACTTCAACTCTATTAGTTGTATAATTATTAAAACTTATCAATTAAACATCAACCTAACTGTATAGCATATTTTAACAAGCCATTAATATTACATTAATTCTACACTTTAGATTATAATTAAATAAACTCTAATTTTCATACCTGTATAAAAATTGGGTTTTACACCTACACTATGTAATGTCTCCAATTTAGTCTCTTTAGTCTTCAAATATGATCCAAAATTATGCCTTGACTCAGTCTTGGTAAAAAATAGTTCATTTATTGGATTATTTTAGATCATATTTGAGTCGAGGAGTTAATTGAACACATTAGATAATTGGGACTATAATGGCCTCATAGAAATAGTCAATGGATGATTTTGACCTCCCTTGTCATGCTCTTTATGTATGTTTTTATTTATTAATAAAATATAGTTAGAAGTTTGGATTCCTGAAAAAATTGCTTTTCTGTGTACAGTTTCTGGCAGAATATGTTGTTGAAAAGAATGTGAGATTTAAACATGGACACTAACAAGTGCCTTTGCATCTGTCTATTTATCAAAGGGCTGGTGTTCTTTCTGTATTTGGTTTAACCTTACTGGCCCCTTTTGTGATGGAAGGAAGCAATAATTGTATAATAATTTTTTATGCCTATGCACTTATCTGAGTAGATATTTGTTCAACGTAATGATCAGAGTGTGAACTATGTGAATTGATTGACAAACTATAATTTTTTTAATTGATGCTACTTAGACTTAATACGTGGAAAATGATTTTCCTACCCCAGACTTCTGCACTAGATGGTGAAACTGATTTAAAGACTAGAGTTATTCCCTCAGCTTGTATTGGGCTAGCTTCTGAACAGCTGCTCAAAATTAAGGTAGTTTTT
This sequence comes from Dendrobium catenatum, assembly GCF_001605985.2. Taxonomy (NCBI): domain Eukaryota; kingdom Viridiplantae; phylum Streptophyta; class Magnoliopsida; order Asparagales; family Orchidaceae; genus Dendrobium; species Dendrobium catenatum. The sequence continues at coordinate 133,210 of NW_021319671.1, read as the reverse complement.
CCTTTTGGATTGACAGCAGTTGATAATCTTTGTATTTTATTCTTTTTGCTATTTTATTGTATTATTATTTTTTTTTTGTGAGCAGGGTGTTATCGAGTGTCCAAATCCTGATAATGACATAAGAAGATTTGATTCAAATATGCGCTTATTCCCCCCATTCCTTGACAATGATATATGCCCTTTAACAATCAATAACACTCTCCTACAGTCCTGTTACTTGAGAAACACAGAATGGGCTTGTGGAGTCGCAGTTTACACAGGTATTCTATGATTATGATAGTTATAATATTTTAATCCATAGTGTATATATCCAATCAATAACATTCATTACTTCTTTCCTACCATTTTTTCTTCATAATATTTTTATTTAAATTCTATCTACTCATTTTATTGGTGCATATGTTGCCCTCCATTGTATATACTCGATCACCAAAGTCTATGCTTGGCATGCATTAATTTTAGTATTTTTATATCTGCAACTGTTTTTTGTATCTATGAAAAGGTTATTTTAGGTGGAATGAGTGCTTTTTTTTTTTTTTTCTAAATCAAATATTAGATATGTTTCATTGGCTTTAAGTTTTTTTTCCCTATCTTTTTCTATTCGTCTTTTCATGGTTTTACTTTTTGATTTCGTTCTGTTGGCATATATGCTAGCAAAATGATGGTAACTAATGGATTTTTGGGTTTTATCTGACGCTAGAAGTACATGCATTTGCTAATATTGCTTTAATATACATATATTTGTACAAATTTATATATGACTTTGTTTTATTTTTTCTCCCTAGGAAATGAAACTAAGCTGGGCATGAGTAGAGGCATAGCGGAGCCCAAACTCACTGCTGTTGATGCAATGATTGATAAATTGACTGGTGCTATATTTTTGTTCCAGCTAGTAGTTGTTGTTGTTCTAGGGTTCGCTGGCAATATTTGGAAGGACACAGAAGCTCGAAAGGTGATTTAAGTGCTTCTTATTGTTGATTTAAAGTTTCATGCATGGAATGAACTCTAGTTTTTTTACATATACAGTAGTTTTGCTTAGTTCGTTTAAAATAATTGTTTGTATTCACTCTTGAATTTTCTTTAATCGCTGGAAATTTAGTTGCAAGAAAAATTCTATAATATCAATTTCTTAATTGTTTTATTTTGCACTTTGTTGGCAATTGTATTTGACGTAACATGTTTAAGAAGACTTCGGAAGTATTTTGCCACTTGATTTGCTTTACTAAGCATGTTTACCATGTATAAAAACCTGTTTGTGCAGTAAGATCCCATATCTCTGCTCGAGCATTGTCTTCATTTGGAGTGTTTAAGCTAATGGTTAGGCTGAATGTGGGCTCCGAAAATTTGGCCCCGGCCTCCGCTCGCTTTTCTTTTTATTCAGCGAGGGAGTTTTAACTGATAAGTTCCGAGGTAAATTTTGGAAGGCAGATGGGTTTGTAGATAAGACACTACCCAGAGATTTCGCCCTCATTTTGCGAGGACTTTATGATCTGAGTTCTGGTTTCCTATAGGCGCAAGCCCATATAGTTAATTACCCCTCCTAATCACGAGAGAGAACTTTCGATTAAGGCTAGTCGTCAATCAGATACGTAGAATATACGTGTTATCTGGCATATAGTAGCAGCATGGGTTTGAAGAGTTGGGTTTGGATTTGGAATTTGAAGGGTTGAAAAACTTGGAGATTTGATATTTAAACATAGAAATTACACCATCTTGCACTTAAAGCGGATGGTGGGGGAATGGATGATGGGCCCAATCAAGATCACATGGTTCCGTCGTTCCGGGCCATCATGGTCCCTGGTCTACTTAGTCAGAGGAGGTAGTCGACCCAACCTGACAGAAGGATCCTTGTCGGCAGCCATGGGTTGCTTCGTCCAAGGGAACCTTGTAGACCTGGGGTGAATGTTTGTCTAAGGGGACAAATTTAAATCCGCCTTAGCTTACAGAGGGCTTTGTGCCCTATCGATCATATCATATTGATTCATATCTCAAGGATTTAACGCCATTAAGGAGCGTATTGGCTCTGGCCATAACCGCTATCTGTGGTACCATTTGGCGGCAAAACCACTCGGTTCAGAGGGCCTCGGGTCATAACCGTTTACCTGCAGTGCCATTTGGCAGCGAAACTGTCGGTTAGAGGACACGTACCACGTCCTTACTGGCAAGAGATTGTTTGAGAATGGATCCTAGTAATATTTTCTACTAGGCATTTGGCTCTTTGTGAGCTGAAGTAAATTTTAATTTGTCCGCCATGGCAAACTATTGCGGAGGGTGGATGAATTTTGCTTTAAGCGTTGGGATGGATGATTTCAATTTTAAATATTTTGGATTTTGGCAATTTTGTGGAGTTTTTGGATTTTGAGATTTTTGTGGAGTTTTTTAGGATTTTGGTTTTTTTTTTTTTTTGGATTTGGACTTTGTGGAGTTTAGATTTTCTGACATTTGGATGTAATTTGAAAATATTTGTGAGCCCCTCCGGTTGAGATAACCAATCAATGCGGCCATCATCGGGGTGTTGTGGGGGTCATTTCTTTTTATGGATTGAACCTTGTCAACTCTGTCGAGCTATCGACAAAGGATCGAGTTTTGTAGGCTTTGAGCCTTTATTAGTGAATTCATATTGTTGTAGGCCTTGATGGCCTAATATGAATATTTTAAAGCAAATATACCGGTCGCCACGACTTTATATTTGCTTAATGGTTCGAACCCTATCGACTTCTATTGACCCGTATAGAAGGATCGGTTTCGAACCTAAATTCACTTGTCAACCCGCGCAGCATCCCTAGACATCACGTGTGTACCAATAACACGCTCGCAGGGGCCCATGCGGGTATTTGATTACATTTACCCCTTTTAGTGTGCCTATGTGTATACAAACTATTGTGCACGTGCGGGGTATTCTTGGAATAGACGCCTTATGTCTGCTTGTACGAATGTTGCAGATCCAGTGGCGTGGCGTTGTAAATCGTAGACGCCTTTTGTCTGCTTGTATAAGTGTTGCAGATCCGGTGGCGTGAAATAACAGCTTATGGATCAGTTGTTTGCTGCTTTGTACAGGTAGACTGTCGTGCACTATTTGTTGATTTTTGTAGGCGGGTCATAGTGCACTAACTAATCTCCTGCCTCTCGGTTGTAGAAGCTCATAGGGCTTGTACTTGTTGTATATCAAATTTCTCCCGCTTGTGAGAGACATATGCATCTACTTGCCACTGCCTGATTATAGACTGCATTAGTATCTTAACACTTGTGGCAGACGCCTGGTATCCTTCTTGTAGATGACATATTGTATGCAAAGCGGGTCTTCTACAAACTCTCGTAGGCATTTGCATTTGTTATACGTCTGTTTCTGCATTAGAGAACCAGTGTATTTGACCCATGTGGAATTATCGTCGACGATGCATTCTGCTTGTGAACATCTCATATTACATATGAATTGCTATGATTTGTTGAGGTTCAGTGCATTTTATCTGCTAATTACTCATCGTACCCACATATGTACCTTACTATACATATGATACATCTTCCATCATTGGTAGTAAAAGTTCACATCCGCTACAATCTTCTATCTTATTCATGTAGAAAATCTGTCACACTAGTGATGTGTTCATCAACACTACTTGTAGATAAGATCATTGTATGAATGAAGAGTTTTACATGTTAACTTGTAGGAGCTCGTATACTTTGCCGGTATGTTACCCTTGTTTGTACCTTTGCTTGCATGTTGAATTGTTGTTGATAATGGATACATTCATATGTAAATCTTTTATGAATATCTCCATTGTAACTATCTTCTGCTCAACAAATTCATATCACTTGCTCTTATGAGTGAGATATAGAGATTCTATTCACCATAGGTTATTGCTCATGATTTATTTGTTGATGCTTGTAGGAAAGTTGAGCTTGTAGTTCTTTGTTCAAGTCCCAAACAATGTCACTCAGTTCAAGTTCAAATTTTGCATTCAAGCAAAGTTTTCACATTCCTTAGACCAAATTCAGATCCAAGTTCTATTCATTGATGTTTGTTTGGATGCTCAAGATTTATTCATTGAACTTTTCCATTTTGATTGCTCATTCATTGAACCAAGATCTTATTTCATATGCTTCAAGTCTTCTATCATTTATTTGAATTCCTTTGAGTCACCTTCTATCATTTGCATGATTGCGAACAATTGGATTTAAGGCCCAATTTCTTGTGACTGTTAATCTTGTTGTATATTCAAGTTTGTTCAAAATGAGCTCAAAGCCCTTTGTATTTGGTCCAAATTTGGATTCAAATGCTCTTGCATATGATTCAAAACCTTGTGATTGTTCAAGTATCAAGTTCTTATTCTAGCTCAAGTCAAGTCTTTTGTAGCCTCTTGAGTTCAATCAAATTTTAGCTCTTCGTTCTTCTCATTTGATTTTTAGATCAAATGTAGGCTCAAATCTTATATTTTCAAATGTATTTGAGTTTAGATTTTCTTAAGTCAATTGATTCAAGTCCACAAGTTCATTGTCTTCTCAAGTTCAAAGGCTCACAAGTCCGAGTCCAAGTTCAATCATCCTTTGAGTTCAACCAAGTCCAAATAAAACATTATGTTCACCCGAAATTTCGGCAGCCTTCCGCCATCTCCTCCGTTTAGGGGAAAACTACGGAAAATTGGGCCTTTCCCACCACGCTAAGAAAAGCGTGCATGGCAGATGCCCTCTTTCAAGGACACCGCGGCCGTGTAATTTTTCGATCTCCCACCACGCTAAGAAAAGCGTGCATGGGTATTTTTTTTTGTAAAAAAGTATTTTTTTATTTTTGAAAATATTTTGTAAGCAAGGCAGTTATTTCCCTACAAGCGGGTACTTATGGGTATCCCCGCTTCGTCGTGCGCATCGCACCGGGATCCCTTCCCACCACGCTAAGAAAAGCGTGCATAGGCGGGGTTTCCAAGGCGATACGAACTTCGAAGAAGGAATTTGGGTGATTACCCGCTTCGTCGCAAATGTCGTGACGCACTCCCTCCCACCACGCTAAGAAAAGCGTGCATAGGCGGGGTTTCCAAGGCGATACGAACTTTAAAATTAACTAATAATTATTATTAATTTTGATTAAAATTAATCAACATTAATTTTAATCAAAACTATATTTCCTCTCTCCATTTCCTCGGCGGCTTCACTGGATTTGGCGGAAGAAGGGCACGAAAGGGAGAAATTTACCTTCATAACCAGCGAACTCCTGTTGTTGCTTTCGCTCAAAATGTTATAACTTCCGATCCTAGCAGGAAAGGAAAGTTGTCGGATGAGCAAAGCCTGCCAACAGAGGAGGAGGTAGGTCGGCCCTTCCCTCTCTCTCTTCCTCTCTCTCTCTCTCTGCGGATCGGGAGGCGACGAAAGGTGGAGGTCGAAGGACCGAGAGATGGGAGGAGGAAGCTGCGGGATTTGGAGGAGTTCGGGTTAGGTGGAAATGTTCGGCCGGAAGGTGGAGTTCGGGGAGCAGGCCGAAGAGGAGGTCGGAGCTTGTGGTCGGCTCTCTGGACGGGATCGGACGGAGCAGTGGATTTCGGGAGGTGAAGCCGAGACCGGGAGAGAAGTCGTGTGGAAGTGGAACGAGAAAAGAGCTGCCCTAACGCTCCATTTGGTTCGGTATTTAACGAAGTCTGGGGTCGTTCGATCGAGGCGGATCGCTGGATACCCGGGATGTTTCGGCGCCGCTTGCAGAGTTGTCACGGGATTTCATGCTGGATTTCCGGCAATATTTGTGGATCCGACGGGTTCATTCCCTTTTTTTGTATTGCATGGAGGTCAACACTGAAGGTGCTTGTCCTACTGATTGCATTAATCTGTTCCCCCAATTTCTGTTTGCCTATCAAAATTTGTTGAACATGCCTTTGCTTTCCATTAATGATTTCCTATTGATCTCTTCTAGTTCTCTTCACATAAACAGCTAACTTAAAAATGGAAATTGTCACTAAAAACTTATGTTGATCAAAGTGATGTGATCTTTATGAACAAATAAATATTCAGTTTAAATGTGGTTTCATTTGTTTAGATTGTTTCCGAACAATTAGGAATTTTTTTATCTTGAATGGCATTGGATGCACATACTTTTTTTTTCCGAACAATTAGGAATTTGTTTATTTGTTTCCAGAACAGAATTTACTTATTTGTGCAAACATATCACCAATATTGTTGATCGACTATTTACCAGGTTGCAATGGTTTGGCTTGCTATTGCGGAGAACATAGAGATGGCTTGTTTATTAAAACTTTAATGCAATACTTGCATACAAAGTCCTTAGAATAGGTGTTTAACTTTGTGTTACTCTTTATTCTGGAGTTGGTTTTTTGATACTTAATGGCGTCCGATTATTCTGGTTTAGCTTGAAAAATATTTGTTTCATTTGATGTAGAGGGAAATCCTTTTACTACAAGGTTTCTGAATTAGTGTGTAAATACTTTTAATTTTGCAATCAGTAACCTTCATATTTTTTTTTCGTGAAGCTCTCTCATCTAAGTCGATCATGCATTTAAGAATCTTAGGATGCAAAACTGGAATGTAGTATTCCATGTTTGATAGTTTGATTTTTTAAAATTGCAGTCCTTATTGGTTACTGTTCTTTTACTTATTCAGAACTTTTTCCTGATGAAAATTGTTCTCTCATGTAGCAATGGTATGTTATGTATCCGAGTGAAGGACCATGGTACGAACTTTTGATAATCCCTCTGCGATTTGAACTTTTATGTTCAATCATGATTCCTATATCAATTAAGGTACATGAAAGCAACTTTTCTTCCCATTCTTGTTACTCTCTTTTCCACCTTGATATCTAATTAATCTGTTGATTCATTTAGTAAAATTTCTGTGTTGCCATTTATATGTCAACATGATTTGATTATGACCACTAATACTTCTTTTTCTTTTAAAATCAATTTCCTAATTACATTGACATGAAGTTTATTAATTTGAAATTTAGAGAAGGCTTGTTAATGCTTCAAGCAGTCCCAAAATTTTCAGTCTTAAGCTAATAATTTTGCAGAAGTAAACTCGATTAAATTTGATAAAAGTGAGATAAACTAGTATATATATATATATATATCTCAAGGCATTTTGAGCTGATTGTTTCATCTCCTTTAGAATTGCAATGAACCTAAGTGGAAACTTCATGTACGCGATGAAGTTGTCTCAAATTTATCCTGAACCAGTTTAGGTGATACAAATTACTCATTCCGTGAATATTTGGATGGCTTGTCAGGTCAAAATTTAGTTACACTAACTTTGTCCATGATTATTAGATGTCTGTTGTCAAAATTTAGGCACACTTGAAGCTTTGTTGACATTTTTTGTATGTTTTTTTGGCTGATTGCTGTTAGACCGGTCCACTGGACCGGTTCAGCCGTCCAGGCGGGAGCGTGATTCTATACCTTCTTTCTTATCACGTTTTCATTACAAATATTGACCAGTCAGTTTGGGCAAGGTTACTGCATTGAAGTCCTATAAGGAGAAGCTCAATGCGGTCTAAACCTCTTGATTCTAAAACATTCATTTTCTCATTGTGATTTTGGTCAGCCCTCAAGATTAGTTCTACCGTAAGAAGAGGTTTTCCGCTTAAATTGCACGTGGCTTTGCTATGTGAATGAAGCTTCCTCCTGTTAATGATCAATGTCTTGTACTTACATAAGGACGCTGGCCTAAAAGAAATAGCTATCTTTTTTCATCCAGAAGTGATGTGAAAGAAATTCTTTTCATAAAGCTTTTCCGTAGTTGGGATTAATGGCTTGTGTCAAATGTAACTCATATAAATTAGAATTTGTACCATTCTATTTTATTGATAGGTGACCAATTTTTGATGGCTGTGTTAAAGCTATATGGTGTAGGCTCTCATCTACCACTTTGGATGAACAATCACGTAGTAGGCTTTGGTATTCCCAGCTGCAGGAATTTTTTTTAACATTGAGTTTTTCCCTAGCCTTAAATCCTCCATAACATATTTTGACCTTCAGCAACAATGTTCTGTCCCTCAGTCTGGTCCTACCATTATACTGACTTTCTTAAATGAAAAGGAAGGCCTTTAAGAGTGAATATTTGAAAATTCTTGATATTCGCTAAATCCAGACACAATTACACCAGTTTTCAGTTAGTTTTGTTTGATATTTTTGTTTTAGCAATGAGTCAAGTAATTCTTTTGTGCATCTACGCTTTGAACATGCCTTTTTAAGTGTTTTTGTTAATTTTAAAAATGTTTGGCAGGTTATAAAAAAAATTAATATTCTGTTTTTATGGACACAAACTTCTAATTTTTCAGGTTTCTTTAGATCTTGTGAAGAGCGTATATGCAAAGTTTATTGAGTGGGATGAAGAAATGCTTGATCAAGATACTAATACCCCAGCACATGCTGCAAAGTTTGTTGCTCTTACCTTTAATGTGCTAAGTGCTACTAAAATTTTCCGTCCAATCTTTTGCTCTTAAATGTCTGTTTATTCCAGCACAGCAATTAGCGAGGATTTGGGACAAGTTGAATACATTTTAACCGACAAAACTGGGACACTAACAGAGAATAGAATGGTCTTCAGGAGATGCTGTATTAGTGGTATATCTTATGGGAATGAAAATGGTGATGCTTTGAAAGGTTAAGCCTTCTATCTTAAATAATTTACTTCATTAATTTCATTGGAACATTTGTATAAACAAGTAGATTCGCTAATTTCTTAACTTTGACAATTGGAGGCTATGATATAACAATTTGTTGGTAGAAACTTCTCTTAAACATAGAATTGCATAGAATGAATTTAAATCTCCATTTGATTTACTTAATAATGCATTGAATATAGAACTTCATGTAGCAATATAACTTTGTCCTTGTTTTGACTATAGTGCAATATCTCATACCTTAATTGGCTCTGTGCTTGATTATTCTGCTTCCATACATCATCTTTGCTTAGCTGGTGATGCATAGGAGGATTCTCATTTATTCTTTTTTAGCTGTAGTTGCTTGTGATTTTATAATAGCAGTGAATGTTGATTTTAATTAGAAGATAGAGGATTATTTGAAAGTTTTCTCCAGATCTATGAGTCATGAATTAAAAAAAGAAGGATAGCGGAATATTATGAACCTTGGAAGTAGGATTTGTGTGAATATGCATTAAGATTTATGAGAACTAGGGAAAAGTATGAAATTTATTTCAAGTATGAAGCTTACGCATATGGAAGTATGCTGGATTAATTTTGCATATTGATTTAGACAAACATAGGGTCTTTATTTCTTTCTCACCAGTTTACTGGATTACTACTTTTTTACAAGCACATGATATGATGCGATGGTATTGGATACAAGCATAGCAATTTATCATCACTTGAAGAAACTCTATTTGGACAATCCAACACATGGGACTCTATGCTTCCTAATTTGGCCATCCTTATATTATCCTTTTTGCCCCACCTAAGTTAAGTGCTCTAGATTTTCATCTCCATTTATTCTTTAGCATTATTGATGTGAATCATGTAGGAGTTGCTTGCGGAAATTAAGATGATAATTAAATAAAGCGTTACCACCACAAAGTTATCACCAATAAAATAAAGGATTAAATAAATTCTAAGTATGCAATTTGCTTAGGCGAAGATGTGCTTTGAAGTAACCAAACAATTCAAATAACATCCAATGATAAAAGAAATACTTAAGTGCTCATAACAAAATCCTACGCTTAATAATGAGAAAATTCACCTCGAGCACCTTCTCACTCATTCACTCTTGGCTTTAGCGACGAAGAAAGAACCATACAAGGATGGAGAGCACCACTAGGAGAAGGAGACGAAGGTCTTCGTTATCGGAGAGGCAGCCGCCGGTGGAGGTGGTGGTGGATAGCGTCCGGTGATTGTCCAAACGTAGTCTTGGAATTGGTTGTCGACGACGTCCACGAGAGTGGGAAGGATACGATTCAAATAGTCCTCAACCGTGTCGTCGGAGCCAAATCTGACGTCGAAGAATGATGAACGGGTGATGTGGATGTCGCCTTAGATATCGAATACCAATCCGCATTCAATTTCGGGATCCGCCATTCATAGTGGGATTGAATGGGAAGAAGAAATAGAGAGGTGGAGGAGCTTGCCGTGAGATAGGGAGAGGGACGGGTGATGGAGCTGTGACCTTGGAGGAAGGAGGGATGCCGTCGGTGGAGTGGGGAGGAGAAGGGGGCGGATGAGCTATGAGTTGGGATTTGGAGGGAGATCTTGTTTTGAGAAAATCTGAATTTGAATTTCAGATTTTCTTTGATTTGCTCACGGGGAGGAGGGGGCTGGGCAAGGGGACGGTGGGCTGGCCTGAGCCGGCGGCAAGGAGGAGGGGGAAGCCGACGGGTTTTGGGGGATTTGGTTGGGTCGGCTGGTAAGGGAGACGAGAAAGGGGAGGGGAAGAGGTAGGGTGTAGGAGGTGAGGTGGAAAGAAGAAAACAAGAAAAAAATAAGATAAGACCAAGAGCTCACCTATGTGGGCTGTTGGGTATTCCGATTGGAGCCTCTCTTAGGTCTCCTCTCTTTCTCTTAAGCTCTCAAGCAAGAAGAAGAAGAATGACAATCTCAAAATTTTTATTAATCCAACATTAACCTCATACAAAGTAGAAGACCTCTCTATATAGGTCTCATCAAAAGAAAATAGCATGACTTAAATGCCCAAAGGGCTACAACAATGACTAAACATCCATAAGGGTAAAATAGTAAACTGAACTGAAATTAAAAGATACATGGAAAACATCAGAAATATAAGCTCCTAATTGTAGCCGTCGATCTACGATTCCTTCGCCGGTAGACTTTCCTAAAATGTCTGTCGATGACCTCATCAATTATGATTAAAAGTTTTCAAATTCCAATTAATGAGTTTAATCTTAGTTTTTGGATTAAAACTTTTGTTACTTTTAATCACATTTATGATTCTTTGTTTTTGGATTAAGACCTCTCTTAGAATCAATCCTTTTCGACCTAATATCAATCCTTAGAGACCTTTTCGTTTGTGCTTGTGACAGACACTAAATGACGACTTTTTGGTTGATATTTGAGGTTAACCCATTTTAAGTTTTTAACCCCCCTATAGTTAGTCTAGAGTGTAATAAAGAGGTGGAATTTGAATATACCTATTTTTTACTGACACCCATTTTGAACTACTTTTATCAGAATTAGGTGAGTAGGAAGTAGCTTATTCAGACTATCTTAGCATCACAAGTTTTATATAAAATAACATGAAACATATTTAAGATAACTCAAATAAAATACAAACCTTCAATAAAATACAGAGCTTCACTAAAGTTTTTATAATTCATTTACATACTCAAAAGTGTATGTATAATTACTACTCCGATATCTTTGTATACCAAAAAGATGTATGTACACAAAAATTTTAGTCACCCTTTTTTCTAGTGCCATACTAGCTCATTTTCCTTTCATGCAGTACAACTACTGTTAATAAGCTTGAGCTCAATGATATATACAATCAATTTATGAGAGAAAATAATGAACTTTTTAGCAATTAATTTAAAATACATAAATTTCCATATTAAACCTAAGAAACGCATAACATCACTTTCTGTAAACACCTTTATACAAGTCATATGATGGCTAATCTTTTGTACCCTCCTAACTATCCAATTCAATATTGGGTATGAATTCTTAACTTTTAGAATTGAAGCTGCTCTCTCATTCAAAGTTGAGTTTGATTTCCCATTTTTAGAATTTTGAGAGTATAGACTTACCTCATCAATTTTTTGCCTTTACTTGTGTTGGTCTATCTCACATATATGACTTATTTTAACTTTACAATATCATTCATTTTTTACAATCATATAATGTGCTATTATATTTATTACTTAATGAATCAACAACTTCATACATGAATAAACTGGAATGAAATGTTATCATAAACATAATAAGTGTGAGGTTGCAAATATATTAAATTTTACTATTTCCTATGACATCGTTTGAGTATCTCATCTCGTTTTTCAGAATAGTAGGATAAACTGGTTCATCTATAGTACTCGATTGCTTTTTCTTTTGTATACTATCTAAAACATAAGTTTTCTTTATTTATGCATGCATACATGTAGCATATAAAAATACCACAATTTATATAAAACTTTACCTGGAATGAACTCATTCAACCCAAAATCTCACCTCTTACTCCCTTCTTCCTCTCTACTTCCCTTCTTTTTTTTTTCTTTATTATTTTCTGAATTTTCTTATCTTCACCTTATTGATTTTAGCACAAAGACATGAATTTCAGCAACCATTATTACCTAATATAAACAAACAACAATGCCCTTACCAGCCCTTACGTTTTCCTTTTCCTTTTCCTCACTAGTTTATGTAATTACAGCTGATTTCAATAATGTACAACAGCCCTATGCTGTAATTTCAGCAGATCTCAGCAAAATACAGATTTTTCACACAATGAGTTCAGCGCCAAATACTGATTTTAGCAACTATAGCCCTTACCTCAGCTGAATTAAACAATAGTCAACTGATTTCAGCAATCTTTGTCACGACCCGGCTCGGCTAGCCCGAAATAACAGGGCGGGAACAGTCGGTCATACGGAAAACACATGTAAACCATAATCAATTTCATTTAACTTTTATAACTGAACATGAACATCATCCAAAAATAATAAGAAAGAGCCATTAAAACATCATCTGTAAGTTTTCTAAATTTGTTTCTTTTCATCACAATAACTAAAACATAAGCATCAACAGTTACACAAACTCCAACAAACTTTATAGATACAAACCACTAACTCAAACTTATAACAGAAAACACAAAAACCTTTCTTTCTGAGGTCCTCTACGACGGTAGGTGTACTGTCGCCTCGTTGCCATTACTTTCCAGATGGTGCTCCTGAAAAAGATTCTCATAATCAAGGGTGAGCTTACTCGCTTAGTAGGTAATTCATGTCTTTCATAAAAATTTACATAAAATCAAAATAAAGCATCTTTTCATAATAAAACATTAAACGAAGGTCAAACTTACATAAGTTCATAACATTACTTATAAGAAATCTTTTCATAATATATTTTTTTCTTTCCTCAATCATAAACCTTTCATTTACCTTTTTTTTAAACATAAACTTTTACTTGCGTAGAGAACATAACATTATCATTTGGTCATTCTTTTACCATTGGCTCGTTAACGAGCCTCCTTTACCATTTAGCTCTTTCGAGCCCCTTTACCATTTGACCCTTTCGAGTCCCTTTACCTTTTGGGCACTCTGCATCAGCATGCACAATCTTATATTATAATTTCTTTCAGCATATGCGTAATGTGAATAATTGTGAATCAAAACTCATTTGTTCAAAGCATGAAAACATTAAATCTAAACATAATATGAAAGATCGCTAACTTCATGAAATAAAAGATTAGAATATGTTATTTGTCAAAAATGAAATTCATAAATTGTGTAACATGAAAAATTCCAACTATTTGCATTGAATAAAAGATCAAAATATAATTATGAAATTTTTTCAATAAACATGAATACCTACCTTCACTTAAGCACCGTACGTCCTTAGTATTGCTGACAAGTTTCGATCCCTCAAAAATCACCACCTAATAAACACAAAATAAAAATCAACTAAAATTATTTCCTGAAGCTTTAAATAAATTCCCACTTGTCTAAACCCTTCGTTTATCCTTAATTGTTCCTTACGACGATTAATAAATTTACATTATTTAACCTTAATTTTCGGATTTAATTAATTAGGAAATTACTAAAAATGAAATTTTCACTAAAAACTTAAAATTTTTCCTTAGAAACATTTCTAAAACCCTTAGAAACCACTTTTGTAAAGATGTCTTAAGAAAATTAAATTTTAGATCTAAACCCTAATTTTTGAATTTAAAAAATTCTCAAAGGAAACTTCGTTTCTACCGTTAAAATACTCCCCTATTGATTCCGTAAAGAAAATTTGAAAGAAAACACATTTTTGGAAAAACCATAGATTTTCTTTTTTCAAATAACTTGAGATTTAGATGGATTTAGAAGGATTCGCTTTAAATAAATCATACCTTTGTAATCCTCTTATCGTCATCTTCGATTTGCACTAAATTTCTTGACGGAAAATCACTGCCGGCGACGTGCCCGTCGCCCTTAGCCCGTCTGCCCGTACGCTCCTTCGTCCGCTCGGTTTCAGTTTGGCCGAATGAAATTAGAGGGGGGAAAGGGTTCGGTTGCTATATTAGAGAGAAAGGTGATTGCCAAATGACTCATATACCCTCACTTAAACAATTCCAGCATTTTTTTTCTTAGGGGTATATTTGGCATTTAGAGACTTCATAATTTTTATTTCTCAAAATACATAAAATTAACTATAGGTTCTATATATCAAATCGATCAGAATTTTATAAAATTATTTTCGTCAAATTCCGTTAACCTTGATTTTTTCACTTAAGTTTCGTCGTGACGCATCGAAATGCGTGCGGCGACCTACGATCGTCGTTTTCGAGTTTTACAATCATAACTTCAACAAATACTATTTCAGAAATAATACTAGCTCTTTTATGTTTTTCCTTACCTCTACTCTATGATATTTTCCTTCATAGCAGCTGTAAGCTGCAACCGCCCCAGCAAACAGCTCCAGCCTCCTTCTCCAGCTCCCCGCTCACCCACGGCTTCAGACTTCGGAGGACAGACAGTGGAAGAAAGGAAATGAAATGTTAAGGCTTCAGTGCTTTAACTTAACCTATATAATGTTATTATGCTATAATGCATTTTCCCGTAACACCTTCATCCTCTTCTAGCCGTAGGATCTCATCAACCAATGCATGCTTGGCTAAGTGGTTTAGCTACAGTAGATGCATTTAATATTTTAATTAAATCAACTTAAATGAAATATTACATAACTGTACTGTTAATTGAGTATTACTAAATTTTTAATTAACTATTACTCAAGTATTAAACAACTATTTATTGAATTGCTATACATCTATAAAATTAGATTAATATTTTACATTTCTATATGTCAAAATGCTCAAAATTAAAAAGAGAATTTAATGAAAATAAATTAATATTTAGAGGAAGTTTATGCTTACATTTATTTTGAACATTTTGGATATCGTAAACCCAACTGTTCTATGTTTTAATTATTCGTTTATGGTTTCATTTCATTTGGTCCTTGAATTCTGCCAATCTACTGCATTTTAACAGAAGTAACCGTGTGACCTTTTTTCTAGATAGATGCTGCATTTCTCCATGCTATTAGCAACAATGTCCCTGATGTTATCAGATTTCTCACTGTAATGACAATTTGCAACACAGTAACACCAATTAAAAGGTGACACACAATGTATTTTCCTTGTGGGCCAGCTTTTACTCTTGTTTACTGTTATTTTGTGATGCTTTGTTTTTTTGTTTTGTTTCCTGCAGTACTGGTGGAGCAATGACATATAAGGCACTATCTCAGGATGAATATGCTTTAGTAAATGCTGCTTCTCAGTTGCATATGGTCCTAACCAACAAAAGTGGAAATATTCTTAGTAGGAGATTCCCACTTTAATCCTGTGGACAACTTTTTTTTGTTTTTATTTCTTGATGAAGAATATCTGCAGTTACTGAATTATATTTTTAAATGACATACTCAGAGGTTAACTTCAGGGGTGTAGATCTGCAATATGAAATATTAGACATTCTTGAGTTCACATCAGATAGGAAAAGAATGTCTGTTGTTGTCAAGGACTGCCAGAATGAAAAAATAATCCTCTTGTCCAAAGGGGCAGATGAAGCTATTTTTCCTCATGCTTCTGCTGGTAAAGTTCAATGTTTTTAGAGGAACTAAAGTTTGCTTTCATAAATATTAGTTTTGTTACATTCTTTTGAATTATTCCTATTTTGCATTGGAGATGTATGGAATACCTTGTGGTGAAACTATTAAAAGGTGGTACTGATTTTAATGGAAATAAATTAACCTCACAAATGAAATTGGATTTCAAGATGGTATAAATGTTAACTTTGACACCAATTCGATGTGGGCCTTAAATGTTTTTAGTTGAAGGCTCTATATTCATTATCAGTTTTCTATTGCATTTTGTTTCCTTTCTCTTAATTTTTTTGTCTAGAAGAACTTTAGTATTGGTTAGGTTTATTTGTGGGCCCCAGAAATATTCATTCTAGAGTTCACATCAGAGGGCCCCGGTTATAACCGTTTATTTGTGGTGTTATTTGGCGGCAAAACCACCGGTTACAGGACACTTGTCACGTCCTTATTGGCAGGAGATTGTTTGAGAATGATTCATAGTGATATTCTCTTCTAGTCATTCACTCTTTGTGAACTGAAGTAATATTCAAATTTATCCTCCTTGACAAACTGTTGTGGGCCTACCCCACGTAGTGGGATAAAGGCTTGTTGTTGTCGTTGTTTATGTTATTTATTTCGATTAGATATTATTTTTTTTAAGAGAAATAGATTTGAAATTTTTATTTGAACTTGAGCGCTGAACAATTAACTTTGAAATTTAGAGGTATTAACTTTGAAATTTTGGGGCATTCAACATGACCAACATTGGCGTTTTATGGGTATTGTCATTTTCTTAGTTGAATCTTGTCAACTCTGTTTGCTTGCTAATAAATGATCAAATTTAGCTCCTAATTTTTAGAGTTATCGTAGAAATAACATAATGAGAGTATGTATCATAATAAATGAATTTTCTTTATAGAAGACCTTGAAGGTCTAATATGAGCTTATAAAACGAAATACTTCAGTTAATTCACTGAGTGTTGGTATTGAGAATTTGTATTTTGGTTATGATTTTTTTATTATAAGAGCCCATGAATGCCTAATATGAATGTATAAAATTGAATACTCCGATCGACACTATAACCGTGTATTTGTTTGTTGGTTCAAGTCGTGTTAACTTTGGTCCACTCATAGGGGGGATCGGATTTGAACGTAAGTTCACTTTTGACCTGCACAACATTCTCAGTCCTCGGGTTTGAAAATTGAGCGTAGTGGTCGGAGCACATGAGGGTATCTTAAATTTCATTTTAAATGATATTATGCATGGTAGCATATTTGCACGATATGTTAGTACATTTTTCAGAGTAGTTGATTTTCATCTAATTTATTATTTTTATTAGTTCGCGCAACATGCTTAGAAGTCACGTATATGTCACGCTCGTCGGGGCTCATGCGATAGCATGCTTCATTTGCATGGCACATAATATACTTATGTAATGCATTTACACATTGTGTGGTGCACTTGTATGAAGCACTTGCACAATTCAGTTGCACATTTGCATGATCAACTATATGTGCATGTTATTTAGTGCTCTCGTATAGTGCATTGATATGATTAAAGCACTTTAGTGAGGGTCGTATGACTCGTGACATGTAATAGTGTTCTATTTTATTTCTTTTCAAAGATAAATGTTCACATGGTGTACGACACATTCACAGGGCACGTACGAATCTCTTTACTTTAGCAGCTAGCGTGTACGCTACCAAAACACTTGTGTACCCTTGACTCTAATCATTTTGTATTTTGAGTTTAGCTTAGCAGGTCCCATAAGGGACCAATTTCTCGGGTTATAAATAAAGAACTCGACCTTAGTTAATTTCAATTTAGAGTGTGCACTGCTAAGGAATTTGAGTGTGTGCGCGAGCTTAGAGATAAGGCAAAAAGTTTAGATTATGATTGTGTTGGTTGACGAGCAACAAAATTTTTTTGTACAAGTTCATTGTAAAACCCATTTTGTTGAAGTTTACTTTTCATTCATCTTTTGCTTTTCAACATTTGCAAATTATGTTTTTGTGCATGTTTGATTTCTTGTTGAATTAGGAGCTAGATTAGGTTTTAGATTTGTTAAATTTTGTTTAAGTCAATTATTTTTTTGTAAATTTCGGTAGCACCCCGGTATCGTCCCCTCGTAGGGGGCTTCATTGGGGTGCTAAGCCTTCCCGTCTGCCAAGAAAGACGGTCACGATAGATGTTGGGTTACATCGCGACCAAAATTTTATTTTTCGCCTGCCAAGAAAGGCCGCAACCGATATTCAAGTACTTGTTTATAAATCATAACATTTTCCTGCCTGCTAAGAAAAATAGTCATATGTACTTAATTTCATTGAACAAATTTGTCCGCTTGCTAAGAAAAGCGATCACGTGTAGTTAATTTCATGCAAACAAATTTTCTCGCTTGCTAAGAAAGCGGTTACAAGTAGGGTTGTAAGTGAGTCAAGCAGGCTCTCTTTAACGAGCTCGCGAGTCGAGCTTATCAAGCCACAAGT
>NW_021319671.1:54386-114380 GCF_001605985.2 Dendrobium catenatum | reverse complement strand
TTGAGAGAGGAAAGGGGGTGTGCGTTATCCCGGCTTCATGGATGAAGGTGGTTGAGTATGGATGAGTGTAGTGAAGGTTTAAGTGAAACTGTGAGGGGGTATTTTAGGATTTAGGTTTATTATTATTATTATTATTATTAGTTTTATTTCATCTCTCTTTATTATTACTTATAATTATATAAGATCAAAATTTTTTAATTAATTGTGCATATGCTTGGTTGTCACGTTATCGTTGTTCGGTGCATGTTAATGCTGCCTCGATGCACATGCATGAAATTAAATTTTTGCTGATCGAACACCCCAATCGATATGGGTGTTGATCTTTAGCTATTTTCAATGCTCTGTATGTGCTAGTGCTCTCTGTTTACCTAATAGAGGCATTTTGATGATTTGAGTTTTTGGTCATCGTGCGTTGGGTGAGTTATGAACAACGTCGCGCTTTTTCGCTTTCAAAATTCACCGTGTGCGGTTGAACCAACACCAACATTAGTATTGAGGTCAAAAAGTAGCTCCAGTGGTAGATAAGATTAGTGAGAGTTACATTATATGGTTTCAACTCATAAAACGTCGGCCTTCTAATGACCCGGATAGGAGAGTAATTGTATTAGATTTGACCTATGTTAAAAAAGTTTGAGGTAGATCTAAAAAGTCTTGGTTATAAAATATTATAAATGATCTTTTTTATTATACTTAAATGACAATTTCACTCTTAACAGGACAACTGAGAAAATGATTCATTTACCTGACCCCACGTAGTAGGATAAATGCCTAATGTTGTTATTGTTGTAGTACTGATCTGCACTTGTTATCAATCAATTTATAATGAAATGCATCAAATGTAAATTAATACTTTGAATGACCCATTACTTGTTTTCTCTTTAGCTTTCTTTGTCGATCACAGGCATTGCGGAAAATCTAGAATCGACCATTGTCAACTTTTAGCTGTTGAGACAATTGTCACTTTATGGAAGTTTTTCTTTCTTAGGAGAGGTCATCACGTGAGCATCTGATGTAGAACGATGGAGGGGTCATTTGAATTTTTAAAATTTTCTAATTTAATTGAGAAGGGAGGGATCAGGGCCGGCCAAAGAGAGAGAGGAGAGGGAGAATTGTCTACATTCAATGTATGTGTCCACATACATTGAATAGGGAGAATTAAATTCAAATCCAATAATTTAATTCAGATTTGTACTAATTGAGGGGAATTTCATAAAATAGGTGTAGGATATTTAGGAAAAATTTTAAAATTCAAATGAATTTGAATTTGAATTACAAAATCTTTCCAAATAAGATAGGGTTAAATTAGGAAGATGATAATGGGGTAGTTGAATGATTCTTTAATTAGAATCCTAAATTAGGAAAGGGATTAAATACCTTCCAAAATTTAAAATTCAAAATTAAGAGATGGGAGCATGGTTTAAAATTGCGCAATATGAGGCTCGCCTTGAGGCCCGCCTTTGCGCAATTCCAGTAAAAAACGCCTCGATGCTTACACCTCATGTTTTTTTTATGAGGCTTGCGCCTCAACTTGGTTAAGGCCCGCCTCGCCTTACTGGCATGAGGCTTACGCCTCACGCTATATATATATATATATTAAAACTTACATAAATCTTGAAGTAAATGCCCGACATTAGACTCTATAGGAGAGGAGGAAGGGGAGAGAGCAGTTCATCATAATGATGATTCAAATGAAGAACCCCTTAGTCATGACAGTGTTGATGACTTATGAGTTCTTATGTTATATGTCATTGCTATTTGTTTTTGGAAATTGGAATTATATGTTAATGAAAAGAATACTGGGATTTGGAAAAGATAGAATTTTGAGTTAAACTATATTTCTTGTTGTCTTATTATTCAGATATTTTAATTTCAATTCATATCTTATGCTTTTTTATGTTTTATATTATTCACTCATTAGTATATAAAAAATTTATCATTTTATGTTTACGCAATCTTTTGATTTTGAGGCTTACGCCTCAAAACGCCTTGAGGCTTACGCCTTGCCTCATGAATGAAAAACGCCTAAATACCCGAATACGCAATTTTAAACATTGGATGGGAGTTAATTGGTGAGCAATAAGGGTAAGGAAATTAATTGAATGGAGGGAGAAAGAGGGAGGGGGCTGGCGGCTTCAAAGAGAGAGGTAGGGTTAGGGAAAGGTTTAATGGGTTTCCCAAAATAAGGCTAATTAAATTAGGAGGAATCGATAATATTTAAATTTGAATTTTGAATTGAATGATTTAAAACTTTCCAAATATAGATCATGCCAAATTAGGAAAGATTTCAAATCTGAATTTGAATTCAAAATTTGAATTATTTTGCCTCCCAATCTTCATAACCTAACTTTGGGAAGTAGCAAAGGAAATGACCACCTTGGATTCAAGGGGCCGATGGCTAGGGTTTTGGGAAACCCAAAGGTAGCAGTTTGTGGTGGAGATGGGGAGAAGACTGGCGGTTGGAAGAAGGGGAGGGTGGTTGCCGACGGTTGAACAAAAAAGTGGGTGGGTGGTCGATGGCGGGGAAGAGGATGAGAGGTAGAATGTCGGTGGCTAGGGGAAGATTTAAGCAGGCGGTTAAAGGAGGAGGTGGGGATTAGAGAAAAAAAAAATAAACTGTGAGCCCGGACACTTCCTACGGATGACGGGTGATGCGTTGCCCTTCACCAAGGGACTTCAAGCCATGAGCTCAGACCCATCCTTCGGCTGGTGGAAACTACGATTCCCTCCCATAGGGATTTCACCTAAGTCCTTCCAAGGAGCAAGTGCAGAATAAAATTTTATTAAAACTTTATCATACCATTACACTAGCAATGACCTTTATATATAAGCCTCAGAAATAAAAAAAACTAAAATAAGACGATCGTGCCCCTAGGGCTTACATAAGAATAAGATTAGACCCTTAAGTAAGGGTAAAATTGAAAAATACATAATTAAAATAAAAATTTAAGATAACGTAGGACGATCACGACCATCGATCTTCAGCTCCTCGGATAGGCATGGAAGGTTGGATGTCCGCATCAACATCTCATTTAAAATGAGTATGGGTGAAAAAGATGAACATGCCAATAGTGGGATAAAACCCGAATTGAATATATCTATAATAATTTTGAAGAAAATTTGGAAGAAGATCACACGGATGACTTGGGAAGAAAAATGGCATATGCACTAGTCAACCATGAAGTTTGGTTATCTTTTGAGGCATTATCTGAAGGATTTAATAGTGAACATAGAGTGCTTAAGCTTGCTTTGTGTTGGCAAGTTGGTTGACTTATATGCTGTCTATTTTTCTTGATTTTTGGCATAGCTTATAAGTGTTTCGAAGACTTCTGAGTTTGCATTGTTTCGTGAAGATCTTTGAACTCGAGTTGAGTTCTTTCGAAGCGGATTGACTCTGATGCAATTGCCTTTTTCGTAGTCATATATTTACTAAATAGTTTTTAACATTATACGTAATTGCATTAATTAAGCTTGTTATTTTTTGTTTACCTTCTCGGTAATGGGAATATAACCTTATAGAATTGGTTTGAGGACTGATATTATGTTTGATAAACCTCTTTTTTTGTATATTGAAGTCCCTGCTCCATTTTTCTGTTGCTTTCTTCTTCAATCACAGGTGCTGTATATTGAGCTAGCTATTTCAAATTACACCTATATCTCCTTAATTTATTAAATTACCCTTATGAAGGAAAACAAAATAAAACCTGCCCTCTAATAAATAATTAGTTATTAAGAGGACCTCCAAAGTTCAATGCAATTAATAACAGTCATTAGGTTCTCTACCTCATGTGGTGCATCCCATGGAACTTTTTAATGACTAAATCCTTGTGATCGCTAACTTAATTGATCCTTTACATGTTGCGCTTCATATTTTGCCCTCCTTAAGAGACTAATCAGGACCTGTGTTGAAATTCTGTTTGAAAATACGTCACTTATTGATTTAATATCACAACTAAATTATGGAACAGCTTTATGCAATTTTCTCTTCTTGCTTGTAGAAGCAATCTTGCATGCTAAATGGAGCAGGACAGCTTGACAAACCTGAACTCTAATATCACATGTGCATTTGGCTCATGTTATTACCACTACCAGGCTATTCCATAGCTCTAACGTGAAATAATATTCTTCAATGATATAATTTGTAAAATATATTTGCAAATTATCCTCATTTTGAGTGGCTTGTTTACTTCTGCAGACTTCAACCTTAGCTTTCTATTGTCTTTGTTCAGATCCGTATGGAGGGTTCCTTTTGGATTTCCTATAGATTGTTGATGGCTAGGGGATGTTATTTTTTATTTTTTATATTTTTTATAAATTTTAGTTCTATTCAGGTATTAACCATTGCTGAGAGGCGGTGCTCTTTTTGTGCTACTTTTCTTACTCTTGCTGCTGACACGTCTGCTTGTTAACTATCATTGTAACTGCTGCTATTATAATTTTTTCTGTATTATTATAATTATTCTTATAATTTTGCTGTTGTTGTCGTTGTCATTATTATTATTATTATTATTATTATTATTATTATTATATTGTAATTGCTTTTGACTGTATTACTTTAATTATTTAAATTGTGGTAAATATATACGGGAGTGCCTATTCTTTGCAGGGCAACAACTGAGGCCTTTTATTGATGCTGTAGAACAATATGCTCTGCTCGGCTTGCGTACTCTTTGTTTTGGTTGGCGTGAACTAGATGAATGTGAATATGTTGAATGGGCTCGTATGTTCAAAGAGGCTAACAGCACATTAACTGATAGAGAGGTATTGAAACCATTTTTTTCACCTTCATGCCTATTGATAATCAGCTAATAATTCCTAATCATGGTCATGTAGTGGAAACTAGCTGAGGTTTGCCAAAAGTTAGAGCATCATCTTGAGATTCTTGGAGTTGCTGCAATTGAGGATCGTCTACAGGTGCTTATATTTGCGTGATTCTTTTGAATTTTTGTGGTTTAATGCCTCCGTCAGTGATAAAGAAATAAATATTCTTACAATCTATTTTTGTTTCGTTTTCAAGTAGGATGGTGTGCCTGAAACAATTGAAACATTGAGGAAGTCAGGAATTAATTTCTGGATGTTGACCGGTGATAAACAAAATACTGCCATACAGATTGCTCTTTCATGCAACTTTATTTCTTCAGGTTATTCCGAGTATTTCATGCCACTCACAATTAAAAATTCTTCACTATTATCATCAAAATTATATAATCTTCGTCATCTTTTGTTACTTGCATTCTCATGATGTTCACATTCATGCAAATCATCATAATTATAACTGTTATTGTTTTTCTATTTGAATTCTATGACAGCATTTCTACATAACCGCCACTACCTTTGACTTAATCTATTTTAATTATTATTGTCGATGTCTCATTCATATTTGCTTAGGAAAATCCCATTTCATTAGAACAAAAGAAAATAGTAAAGATTACCATGAGCGAATTATCACCAAAAGACAAAGGACAGTATTGAATCCCTCAAATTACAGACGATAGAAAATAAATGAAGTAGGCTTCTCTAGCAGTTGGAAATCAGATATAAATTTCTGGTTTGAAAATACAAAAATATGCAAGTTAGATGATATCAAACCAAATTGCCTTCTCATCTCTACTTTTACTAGAGAAGAATCTATTTTTTCCTTTATTCAATGCTTTGGCATTTCTAGATCACCGCCACTGCCTTCGACTACATTACTTTTAAGTTTATTATCAACATCTCATCCAAAATTCTTATGAAAATCCCTTCTCCCGAAAAACAAAAGAAAATGGTATAGATTAAAAATAGCTAACATTAGTGAATTTTCACAGAAAACAAAGGACTTAATTATACACAGTTTAAACTGACAAGACTTCTCTAATCGGAAGTGTTGAAAATGCAAAAAATATGTTTGCGAGATGATATCAAACTATAGCGCCTTCTGGTATGAGGTTTCATTAGACGACAATCTATTATTTCTTTTATTCCAAATTATCCAAAGAGAGAAAAAAAGTCGTGTCCCAGAGATTGATAAAGTTGTTTTAGAATGTTTGTCCCGAAGAAGGATATAATATAGCTTTAATGCTTCATGCTGCATTTTGGATGCCAAACAACCTGTAAAGCCTATTCCAGAATTATACTTAAAGAGGAGATTTTAGGGTTAGTCGGGTTCCTTTATGTAAACACCATGATTTAGTATCACAAACCTTAACTTCATGCTTTCTTTAAAAAAAAAAAATCAATCATAAAATTTAGAGAGCTTTTAACAATATTTTGGAAAACAATTGTCTGGTTTAGCCAAAATTTTCAATTTATCATTTTGGCCCTTATTTCTATCCACATGTAATGTCACGATCCGGCCCGGCTAGCCCGAATTAACGGGGCGGGAACAGATAGTCGCACGTTAAACAGTAAAAATTAACATTTATCTAATCATAAACATAACAAAGTACATTCCAAAAAGACATAAAAGAACCACTAAACCACAATTATACTTATACTGTTCTTCACTTTTACAAGTTTTTCATAGCATCATAAACTAAACAAGTTCATTACATCAATATTCAAAGTTCTTAAAAACACACCTTCTAAGCCTTACACACACAAAACACAAACTGAAAGAACAACTTGTCACTCTGATGTCCAGTCCTATGACGGTAAGTAAACTGCATCTCTGCCATCAGTTCTTAGATGGTCTCCTGAAAAAGAATCCCACAACCTGGGGTGAGTTTACTCGCTCAGTAAGTAATTCATATTTCTCATAAAAATTTACATAAAATCACAATAAAATATTTTTTTCATATGAAAACTTTAAACAATGATCAATATTGCATAATTTCAAAACCTTTCAGTATAAGAAGTATTTTCATAATCTTTCCTCAAACATAAACTTTCATATAACATTTTCTCAAACATAAACTTTCATTTTTGCATAGAATATATATATATATATATATATATATATAAATCATAATATGCATAATATTTACTATGACACACGTCTCGGAGGTGCCCATAGAGTTGTACTGATCATGTATACATTTTCATTTATTTGGCCACTCCTTTACCATTGGCTATGATGAGCCTTTTACCATTTGGGCATTCCATAGCAATATGCATAGTTTCATATCATAAACTTATAATCTATGTTCAGTCAATCATATGTTTAATGAAAAACAATCATGAATCATAAATCTTTAGCTCAAAACATGAAAACCATGAATAACATGTAAATTTACTAATATATTAAAATAAAGAGAATCTACTAACATGATATTTGCAAAAACAGAATTCATAAACCATCTGAAAGTTAAAACTTTAAATATTTGCAATTGAATAAAAAGAGCTAAACAATATATGAAATTTTTATGATAGATATGAGTACCTACCTTAACATAAGCTCAACACTTTCTTATAGTGTCGCTTTGACACGCTTTGCTCCCCTTAAAGATCACAACCTAATAATCACATATAAAGAAGTGTCAACTATAAATCTACCATAAAGTTTTAATCATTTTCAAATTGTCTAAACTTTTCACTTCTCATTATTCGATCCTTATGACACTTAATGAAATTAAAATAATTTAATTTATATTTTCGGATTTATTAAAATCCCTAATTTTTGGAAATCCTAAATCATCATTTTCATCAAATCATCAAGCCAAATATTCTCCTAAACCTAATTAATAATTAAGTTAATTAATTTTCGGATTTATTTAATTAGAAAAATAAAAAATACAAATTCTTAAGAAAATTCAAAATTTTGTTTTAAAATCATTCTTAAGTCCCTTAGAAATCACTTTTGTAAAAACACTTAAAGAAATTTCAATTTTTGACAAAAACCCTAATTTTCAAATCACAAAAATTCATGTAGAAAACTTCGTTTTTACTATTAAAACATCTTCCCTATCCTTAATAATTTCTTGAAGAGATTTTGAAAGAATAATAAATTTTTTTGAAAAACCATAAAAACCTCTCTTCCAAAAATCTTGAGAATGAGAGGAGAAATGCTTAAATTAAACATACCTTCTTCTTCCCCTTAGTCTCCTCTACGATTTCCTCAAATTTTCTCGCCGGAAAATCATCGCCGGAGCCGCCCCGCCGAAGCCCTCGTGCGCCTCACCCGTCCGCCCTCTTCTCCCATCCCTCTCGGTTTGGCCGAACGAATGAGACGAGGGAAGGGATTTATGTCTCTTATTACATAAGGAAATAAGGATTTCCAAATGACTAGTTTGCCGTCACTTAAACAATATTCACCTTAGAAAAGAATAGGGGTAGATTGGGTATTACAAGATTTTGATAAATTTTAACTCCAAAATTAAGTAAAATTAACTATTAAATTCTATATACCAAATCATTCAGAATTTTGCATAGAATTTTATAAAAATATTTCCGTCGAAATCCGTTAACTTTAAATTTTTACTTAAATTTCGTCGCAACGCATTGAAATGCTTGTGACGCCTACGATTGTTGATTTCGGGTTTTACAGGTAAGATTGAAAATGAATTTTTAAATCATTTCAGATTATCATTTTCTAGGTTCATTTTTGGTGACCAATAAAAAAGTATTGTTCTTCTCCCTGTGTGTTTCTTGTACACGTGGGATTGATTCCCCAAGCATAGTATATTTGTGAGACATTAACCCACAAATCTTTGATAGTGAAATAATGGAAATAATTTGCACTTATGTCCTCAGTTATGGATTTGACTAAGCATGTCATGATCGTAGAGTTCTCTGTATCCCAAATGATGTAGGTTTGGTTCCTCATGTTGGGATTCTTTGTATCTTCAGTGATGTAGTCGATCTTTCTTTTCTCTTTGAAGTACATCCGAACTGATTGGGACCAACAAAGATAGTTATCCCCATTCAACCAGATGTTGGTTATTTGAATGAGATGATTTTCTTGTGGATTCCGAATTGATTGACGTTCTAATGAAGGTGGAGGATCTAATTTAACTTGGGTCATTTTTGGAGGAGCAACAAAGGGTCAAATTGCAACCTAAGGTTCGGGCAGCACTTAGGGCAAGAATGACAATTGTCTAGGGATGTTTTTCTCTCTGTAAAACCATATAATCAGCAAAGTGGAGAAAAAGCTATTGTAATTTTATTGCTCGATGCTTCTACAAGGATTTGTGGTTTATTTAGACATGTCTAAGGGTCATAGATAAGGAAATTAATTAAAGCTATTTATAAAAATAAAAAAGGGCGGCTGACTGCTATGGGAGCACACAGATTGCAATTCGAGGGCTCTAGGGGAGGTAATCTAAAGGTTTAAAGCCCTTAATCATGTGCTCTAGGGCCCTCTTCTTCATTGGCTAGCATGTGGGTTCCACAGTAGAAGAATGCATGGTGTGTGGTAGGTGGAGGAGCAAGTTTCAACAAGCAATCTTTAAAAGACAAAAATCATAATAGAGCTAAGATGGGATAAGTGAATGCTTGATTGTAATAATATAAATGTTTGTATATGCTTGCCGATGCATTTGGGTCTTCATATATGGATGTATATATATATATATATATACCTTGGGTTATTTAACAAACTCTTGCTCTTTTTGTTGTCTCCACCAAAGACTGCGACAATCAGGTTTTCATTGATGGCCATGAGTTGCAAAGTGTTGGGATAAATAATTACCCACAATCTCTGACGGTTTGTCTCAGTTAGGTCCCCCAATTCATCTTATTAGTGATGGAGAACCTGAAGTATTTTTGACAGATCAGTCATGGAAGGATCAATTCTACGTGCTTAATCAAACTAAAGAACCCAACTGCTATGTTTTAAACATGTGGTTCAATGGGAGGTGACACTTTGACTTTGCAGACCTATTTGTAACTTGCACGTTGTTTTATTTTATGTAAGAATTGATTCATGCTTGCACCTAGGATTGTATCGGGTTTAAAGAATTGAGATGCTGCGTATTAAGTTCAAAATATGGTTACACGCTCTCGTAATGTTGTAAAACGTAAATGCCATTTACTTGTCTAGTTGGCAAGATTAATTAAATCCCAAATCAATTTGGGGAGAGAGAATGAAAATCTGAAATTAAATTTCATATTAAGTGGAATTGACTGGATGAATTTGAATTTAAATTCAAATTTAATGGGGAGAATTAAATTGGATGAGAGGGAATTGTGGGAGGTAATTAGGGAGGATTAATGAGATATGAGAGAGATTATGCCCAATGAGGGGGCCTGCCACATAGAGAGAGGGAGGAGATTATTTGTCATAAGTAGAGTGGGGCCCACGTTACTAATCAAAGATTTAATAAAATCTGAATTAAAATTCAGATTTTGAAAGAAAGGAAAGTTTCCAATAATGGGGCTATCAATTAGAATTAACTTGAATTTCAAATTCAAATTGACATCCAAATAATATGAAAGCCTTAAATCAAGGAACTATTTTAGGAAAGTCTTCAATGCCTCTTGGAAACAAATTTGAATTTCAAATTTGAAATTCCCAAGAGGGAGGCCGGTGGCTTGGCCGTCCCAAGGAGGCCGGCGGAGCCGCCGGTGGCGGGATTGGCCTGGGGTGGCCGGCGGTGGACTTATGGGGGCCGGTGGAGGGGATTTGGGAGGAAGAGAATTTGGTTAGGTAGAGAAGAAATAAATTGGGTTTAGGAAAAAGAAAATCCGGAGCTACACACCTCGAGCAACACCTCCAATAGAACTCACAAAGAGATCTACAAGCGCCACTTCCTCAAGAACTCACAAAGAGATCTTGTGAATCTCGGAACTCACAAAGAGATCCTTCCACTTCCTTAAGAACTCACAAAGAGATCTTGGGAATCTCGGAACTCACAAAGAGATCTTTCTCCTCTCATGAACTCATTAAGAGATCAAACAAGTAGAATAAAATTTCATTATCAATTCATCATCTCATTATACAAGAAAGGGCCTCTATATATAGGCCTAAGAAACTAAAACAAGACACATATGCCCTTAAGGCTTACATAGGACGACCCTCTTAAGTGAGGGTAAAAACGGAAAATTTATAATAAAAATTTAAAAATTACATATAAAATATAAGATAACGTTGGATGATGACAGCCGTTGATCTTCAGCTCCTTGGATAGCCATAGACGGTTGGATGTCCGCATCACTTAATCTCCACTCAGCTTTTGTTTTGTCTAAAATATTTGTAAGGAAATTTTTGTCAAGTTCTTATTTCTTCACCTATGAGTTTATATTGCTGCAAAAAGCTTGACAATCAATTTTATTTTCACTTTTCAATCTATGCATATTAGGTTAATTCTTGTTATGTGTTCGTTATTCTCTTTATTTGGACAGAGCCCAGAGGTCAACTTTTGTTTCTTAATGGGAGGACAGAAGATGAAGTGTTCAGAAGCTTAGAAATGGTGTTGCGTACAATGAAGATAACCTCCTCAGAACCAAAGGTAATTTATTTGTTGATGTGTGAAACATTCAACATTATCAGCATTTAACACTGAATAATTAACTCGGACAGTAGGGCAGACATTGTGATTTCACTATGAACAAGGAGACTCTTTATTTAAATTTTTACCTATCATGGTGGGTTGCACATCTTGTTTACATCACCCTTTCAGTAATTTCTAGTTTTCAACATCGCATCCGTTTTACTAACTGAAGTTCGTATTTTTACTAGGTTTAGAATTTGTTTGAGCGGCATCAACCTGCATTATCTAGTAGATGAATGGACACAATAAACTGGACTAAACAAGAACTTAGAAAATCTTGTTTGACAAATGAAAGTTAGAGCATTCATTTCTACTTAGCGGAACTTTTTAGTTCCATATAATTTGTAGAAAGCTCTTTCATTTTTTTCCAATCACATCTCGCAATTTTTTAGAACAACTATGAAATCTTTCAATTATTTTAAGTTGATCCCACAAAAATTATTTAAAAAGAAACATAACAAAATAATTGTTAAAGCTTACAATAGAGAACATCCTAAAAATAATGAGTGAATTTGGGTTTACTTTTTAGAAGGTAGATTGGATTAGATAAAACTAAGGTTGTTAAAACCGGACAGGACATTGAACCGGAAGAATGTTTTGCCCGGGGTTGAATCAAATGACATAATAGATACTAAAATTATTTAAATATTATCTAATGAAATGATAATGGTATGATAATCATGCATTAATATAAAATTGTGACTAAAAAAATCATATATATACAAAAAAATTATAATTTTAAATTTAAACCCATTAAATTTTTAAATTTGAATCATATTCAATATAAATTTAATTTACATATAAATTTATAAATTAACATGTCTTTGCCTGGTCCTAAGTCCTAGATGAGAAAAATGGAGGGTTACATTAGATAGTCGATAGCCAATATAAAATTTGAGTATTATAGTTATACACACATGAGTACTCATTTTTTTTAATGGAATTTTGTTTAGCCTCCCTATTGCAAAGGCGCTAGTGAATGAGCCGCCATACGCATCTGATTGCAAGAGGCAATGACGAACACTAATTATGAGCTCAATGGATAAGTGAGTGAGGAGGGTGTTGATTGTGAAGGATGCATATAGTGCGGATGAGCAACGGTGAAGCAAAGGAAAGAAGTGAAGCTAAGGAGCATGGCTGACCACAGAGTGGGCATAGGCTATACTGGTGTGTCAACCCTAATGAGAGCTTGTGTATTGTTTTTTCCTCTTTTTGAAAATAAAATGAGAGTAGGTATAGAAAGGGGATGTTGAAATGTGAGAACAAGGAATTTGATTGGTTTGGTAGTCGAGTGAAGAGTGGAGCTATGCCTTCATTATATAATAATGCTTGGATATTGTACATGTCATTTTTTTTCTCAATCTTGTAAGTAAGGGCATTGTCCCATCACATTTCTAGCTTGATCCCAGAACCAGGGTAGGTTTAAAGAGTTGTTATAAACTGATGTACCTATAAAATATTATTAGAGAGCAAGCTTACATTGATAGGTTGCGCTAAATTTGAGTTGGAGTTGATTGAATGAAAGTACAAAAATCTGTCAACAATAATGGGTAAGGACATGTTGATGCGGACATCTAACCGTCCATGCATCCGAGGAGCTGAAGATCGACGGCCGTAATCGTCCTACGTTATCTTAAATTTTTATTTGTAATTTTTATTTTAATTATGCATTTCCGTTTTTACACTTACTTAAGGGTCTAATCTTATGTAAGCCATAGGGGCATGATCGTCTTATTTTAGTTTCTTTTATTTCTTAGGCCTATATATAGAGGCCCTTTCTAGTGTAATGATGATGGAGTTTTAATAAAAATTTTGTTCTGCACTTTTATGTTTTGGGAGGACTTAGGTGAGATCCCTATCAGAGGGAACCGTAGTTTCCACCAGTCGCAGGATGGGCCAGGCTCATGGCTTGAAGTCCCTTGGTGAAGGGAAACACATCACCTGTCAGCCGCAGGAAGTGGCCAGACTCACGGTTTTATCTTTCTTTCCCTTAACTCCTTTTCTCCTTCTCCCTTGACCGCCAGCCTTACCCCCTCCACAGCCGCCAGCCAAGCTTCCCTCTTCCCTCTTCCCTCCTCCCAGTCTCTAAGCCGAACACCACCACCCTTTCTTTACCCCACCTCCAACTGTCGGCCACTCTACAACCCACCGGCCAAGCGTTTTCCCCCACCCAACCTGCCGGCTACAACCTCCTCAAAACCCCCCACTGTCGGCCATGTTTCCTCTACACCCCATCACCGGCCCACCATTCAAGTTCCCTTGATTCCAATTTCATTGCACCATCATTACTTTCCTAAATTAGCTCCCATCTTATTTGGAAAGTTTCTGAATTCAAATTCAAATAAATTTGAATTTTAAATTCTTTCTTAAATAACCTACATCTTTTTTAGGAAATCCTTCAATCATATTAAATTTGAAATTATTTCACTTTTAACTCTCCAATCTCCCATTAATGCATGAGTCCACATACATTGTATGTGGACACATTTTCTTTTCCCTCATCATTAGGCATGCTATTACTTGTGTTCAAACACAAGGTGGATTGACCAAGTATTTCCCTATTTCGGTTGGGTTACATCAAGGATCAGCCTTAAGCCCATATCTTTTTGCTTTAGTCATGGATGTTCTCACTAGACATTTGCAAGAGGATGTACCTTGGTGTATGCTTTTTGCTGATGATATTCTTCTTGTTGATAAGACTAGAGAGGGAGTTGAAGGTAAACTTGAATTATGGAGGTCAACCTTAGAGTCTAAAGGTTTTCGCTTGAGTAGATCTAAAACGGAATATATGGAGTGTAATTTTAGTAGTAATAGACCTAATGAGGGGATTGTGACTTTGGGCGATCAAGTCATTAATAAGAGTACACGTTTTAGATATCTTGGATCTATTGTTCAGAGTGATGGTGAAATAGATGGGGATATTATCAGCAGAATTCAAGTTGGATGGTTGAAGTGGAGGAATGCATCGGGCTTGTTATGTGATAGAAATGTACCCCTCAAACTTAAGGGAAAATTCTATAAGATGGTAGTGAGGCCTGCAATGCTTTATGGTGCCGAATGTTGGCCTTTAAAAGAGAAGCATAATACTAAGTTAAGTGTGGCAGAGATGAGGATGCTCAGGTGGATGAGTGGCTTTACCCTTAGAGATAGGATACGAAATGAGCATATACGTGAAAAGGTTGGAGTAGCTCCAGTAGAAGATAAGATTAGAGAAAGTCGCCTTAGATGGTTTGGTCACATAAAACGGCGGCCTTGCGATGACCCGATTAGGAGAGTAGAGGTATTAGATTTGACTTATGTTAAGAAAGGTAGGGGTAGACCTAAAAAGACTTGGTTAGAAAATATTAGGAATGACCTTTCTTTATTAGATTTAAACGAGAATTTGACTTTTAATAGGACACAATGGAGAAAAAAGATTCATGTAGCCGACCCCACGTAGTGGGATAAAGGCTTGATGTTGTTGTTGTTGTCTTGTTAAGGAATTTAATTAGGGAAATAATTAACCACCTATTTATCCTTCCCTCCATCTTATTTGAATTTCAAAATTTAAATCCCTTGATTAGAGGAAATCTGAAATTTAATTTCAAATTTTTAATCTTATTATCTTCCCCCACCCCCTCCGTTCTACATCACGTGTACTTCATCCCCTCCTTTGATCCACACTTTTCTTATATAAATAGAATTAGTAAAATATTCGGCCTAGTGGATTGAAAAATGATCAATCCCATTGAAATATAAGTCTAAATGTATGAATCTAATTGAAATTGACCCAATAATGACTACCGTAGATAAAGATTTATGATACCGTGCACTTGGTGTTGAATTAACTTTTTAAGACTGAGTTTATCTTCTTTTATAACGTTACGTGAGATTCATGTTAACCTTTTAATATTTGTACGTTATGCTATAGGAGGGCAACTTAATCATGAATTCTAGTATTTCAATTGGCATAATTTCTTATTTAAACGTGCAACATGAACTACCATTTAAACGTGCAACATGAACTACCCAAGAATGTGACAGTTACCTTGCAAACCTCTAAAAAAATTTATGCTGATATATTTTTTTTTTTGGCAAAAGGAATTAGCATTTGTGGTGGATGGTGTGGCCCTTGAAATTATCTTGAAACATCATAGGGGTTCTTTCACTGAATTGGCTACTTTATCAAGAACAGCAATTTGTTGTCGTGTAACCCCTTCACAGAAGGCACAGGTATTATTTTCTTCTTTATACCTTATATTGTGTTTTCTTTTTGTGCCTTCTAAACTGTTTTATTTCTATTTTTTGTTGTCCACTTTATTTTATGACTCATGAAAAGCCATAAAATTTGAACCGGTTAACTTGTAAGATGAAAACATCAATAATTGCATTAATATCTGATGTGTTGATGTGGACACTTGAACATTATCTCCAGCTGTTTGTGCATTATTATTGAGTCAATTAAAAATATTCTGTATGCATGAATATCCACTCTTTAAGATCTTTGCTAATGTAACAAAGAAATTTATGAACTTTATCATCTCACGTTCACTCGATCATATTTGTTGTTAAAGATTTAATGTTAGCATTATTTAATATTTATTGATCCCTTTGTTATACATGACCTGGAAAGTATTTCAATGCATGTTTATCCAATTCAGTATACTGGAGCCCATAAATTCTAGTATTCCACAGATTGAGATTGTAAGAAGTCTTATTTGATTGTTAATAAAGACCAACATTGCCGAGGGTCAGCAGGTCTGCGAGATTCCAGAGTTCTACGTGCTGTAAAATACAGTTAGAACAACTATGGATATCAGAATATGTTGAAAACTGGAGAATGGCTAAAGACTTGCAAAGAATTGCCTAGATCATGTTAGAAATCTATACAATTCTATGAAGAGTATTAAATGAATGTTTTAAACGAGGAATATAATTTTGTTCATCCACATCCATGGGATTCTATGTTGCCAATCCGTGAGACTCTACCTTTCATTCCTGATGCTGCCAGCAAGGCATATTGCGTGACACCTTCCCATATTGTGGGACACCAGTTTATTTTGGCCCAGCTGACCAATTTGTTTCTGATATCCTTTCTTTTCTGCTGTAGTTGGCCAACAATCCCGTTGGATCCGTGAGGTGGTTCTTGCATTCTTTAACACTGCCCCTTAAATTGGTTGGTAGATGCCTATCTTTCGATGCTTTTCTAGAATATTTCTGAATTCAGATTTGCAAAGTCCTTTTGTGAATATATCAGTGAATTGAATTCCTATTTAAAGTATTTATCCAGCTCCATTTTTTGGTTTAATCATGTTTTACAGGGTTGTAACTTGTAAGGAATGCTAATGGCAGACTTGTTATTACAGTTTAGTCTTTGAGGTCATTCCTATTTAATTTTGATTTTCTTGTATAATTTTTAATCACAAAAGTTAATAGATTCTTTGATTAATTGCTTTAAACTATGACCTGTGAATATATTAACATTTTAATCTAATAATTTTAATTATAATCCAGATTTAGACAAAACTTTTATAAATAAGAAAACCCACCTGTTAATCCTTAAGTTGAATTTCGCCCGTGTCCTAGCCTCTTTGCCGGCTCTTCTCTTTCATGCTCGCCGCTAAAGTACAATCTCTCTCTCTCTCCTCTCAATTTTTATTTTGACAAGCTCTATGACTTCAAACGATAGAAGCTCGTCGCCTTCCTCATGAAAATGAAACGACAAACCCATTCTTTCGTCTCCCAGCCAACAGAATGCTTTGACCTCTTCGTTCTCACGTGACTCGCTAATTCGGTTATGCATCTCCAAGCCACGCGAAACGACATCGATTAGTTTCGTCTTCTCCAACAACACCTAAAATGATGAAATCGACCCTCCTTCAGCTTCTGTGACTTCAATTAACGTCTCCTTTCTGTTCATGGGACGAGTTCGAGATATTGCCCAACTCCTTAACGAGGATGAGACTATTTTGGTTCATTTTTGAAGATTTGAGAGACCAAAATGATCTTTTAATATAGTTTGAGATTATTTTTATCCTTCATAAAGAGTTAATGGACCATTTTGATCCTTTTCTCCATCACAAAAATGATTTTAAAAATTTTCTCTCATTGTCTAATACAACAAATTTATATAATCACGGATTGAAAATAAGTACTTAACCATTATATCTATTATGTTATTTTGCCTTCTGTTTGTATAATATCTTCAAGGCCTTTAATCCAAAAAAAAAAAATCATTTTAAATTGTAAACTTTTGAGCTCCTATGTAGCACTGATAAGTTCTAATTGACATATTTGATCCTCTATATATTTCAAAACATGAAATTTGATAAATATGCAAATAAACTCAAATGATATGCAAATTATGAACCTGATTCTCTATAAGCAAATAAACATAGTTGACAAGGTTCAAAATAACACATTTCAATTTTACCCTTATTTTTGACATGTTTATCACACATTATATTTGAATGGTATTTTATTTTAAATTCAAGCTCTCAATTTACAAATACAAATAATCCAACCTGTCTCTCCTTGATGATGGTGGGTTAATAAAACAATCTCGACCATAGGAGTCCTTACTATCAAAATGCCCTTCAAATATCAAAACAAACTAATTTGGATTATAAAAAATCAATATGATCAAGCATAATATGGGTGCTTCAACCTTAAAACAACTATTCATATCCATCCATCATCTACAATAGTTTTACGAGGGTGATAAATGTTAGATAATCTAAGCTCATAAAGTTCAATGTCATATTAAGTGTATCTTTATGATCATTCTCGAAAATTTCTTGCTAATAAGGACGTGATACATGTCCTCCGAATAGGTGGTTTGATGGAAAATTGCACCTCTGGATTAAGATTACGACCAAGGCTCTCTCAGTGGATGGTTTGCTGCAAAATAACGCTATTAAATTAAGATTATTGCTAAAGCTTGAAAGTTCTCCAATAGCTTAGCTCATTGAGTTCTGAATCATAAGATGTGTTTGATAGGGAACAAAGCCCTCAAGTCTCTAATTTCATCATAAAATTGTCCCTTTAGGCAATCATTCACTTTGGGTCTACAAGGTCCTCCTAGAAGACATAACTCATTGTTGTTGATGACGTTCTTTTGGACATGTTGGATTGACTACAATTGCTAACAAATGGACAAGATCCACGACAACCTGAGACAATGGATTATGAGATTTTATCATATGGTTTAAATGAGATGTTATTGATTTGCCCTTAGATGTAACAATCCTAATAAAATACTCATAATTTTCCTCAATACACAAAAATCTAGATAAAGCTTTAATTAGTATTTGTGGTGAATGATAACTTAGTTTGTTTATAATCTCACATAAAATAAGCAGTGGAAACAAAATAGATTTTAGGTTAATTATTTGTAGCTTCAAGATGTATAAACCTTTCAGGATTCAAATACACTAGGATCTATCTGTTTGCAATTCTAAAATTGATTATTTAATTTATACCAATATTCACCAAATGGTCAATATTTCTCTTTAAGCATGTGTTTCATGGTTGTCCATATTAATTTGATTCTACTTGGAACACTTCTTCATCAGAATAATTGAGCATGTCCAAGAAATTTTTTTTCAACATCTAACCTTTTTTCAATTAAATGAATGTTCATGTTCAAAGAAAGTCTACAAATTATTGATTCATTTTATGCCTCCCATCGAATGCGAAAATTTATTTTTTGAACCTCATGACAATTATTGTGTTTGTTTGAAACAATAACTTACTAGATCCTTTCTAATATGGATCATTATTTTATTTTTTAATTAATCTAATGAACATGTCCTACATTAAATCAGCATAATGATCAAATTATTAGCTCTAATACCATTTTGTTGCAATACTTGTGCATAATATATTATCAATCACTCCAATAACTTTCATTCTTTTACTAAAGCAAATTGTTCTCTTTAAGCTTCATTATTAAAGCCTTGCCCCATTTTAGTCCCTCCCCATTTTAGTCCCTCGACTATTAAAAGTTGAGTTAATTTGGTCTCCGAGCCTAAAATAAGAGTTAAAGATGAAGGGTGTTTTAAGTATTATAAGTGAATATGAGATTACATTACTTATATTGCTATATTTTTTCATTTAATAAATTATAGTATATATTTAATTTACTACATATTAAGGGTGTGAAAAAAAAAATTAAAAAAAAAATCTAATGTTACTCCTTTTTTATCATATTTTAATATAAAATAAAATGCATTTTAATAATTTTTAATCTACTACATAAAAAGAGATATTACATTACTTATATTGTTCTATTTTTTAATCTCAAGAGTATCAAGTGTTGCATTTAATATTCTTGAAATAGCAATATAAATACAACAAAAAAATATAACACATTATAATCAAAGATTTATTATAAAGGCAAAACAATTTCAAATAAATTGAAGATGTAGAACAAATGCTACATTGAGGTTTGAACCAAGATGGAAGTATGGACGATGATACATAAAAACACTCATTATGAAACCCCAACTCGAGGGTTATTTTTAGATGATTGGAGCTTCAAAGTTATTTGCAAAAAATTCACCATAAAACTAAAAAATCATGTTACAAAGAAGTACCTTGATGATGTCTTTCAAAATGTGTCAATACAAGTTTATACAAAAAAAATTCATTGTGTATGTTATCCTCCAAGCTTCATCTACCTGATCTTCTTTCTTTTGGATGTAGGAACATGCTAACAAACATAATATCAAATTAGTAGTTATAAAATTTGAATTGTATAGGTATTTATTAAATTATGTTTGCTAACTTACCACCAGCCTTTTGTTTGATGATCCTTGTGTGCACACATTCAACATTGGTCTTTTCTGCTAGCTACAATTTTGATTTAGATATTCCGATTGGAGAGAATGAATAGATTAAAAAAAAAAAAATGTTAGTTCATTTCCCAAAAAATTAAATCAAATGTAAAAGTGCAATATCTTTACTTACTAACTCATTCATGTTGTCTGAATTTAATTCCTGAAGATGGAAAACATCCTGTGTTATTACGTTGTATTGTAAGTTAACCTCTACTTCAAGTACTTGAGTAGAAAAAAGCTTATTTTTCTTTTTTATTGCCCTCAACTTCTACTATTGTGACCACTCTATTTACATTTAGTACAATGGATGGCTACAATTGATCTACTTAGCTTTTTCTTTGTGAATTATCTACTTGCTAATCTGTACCTCTTCTTCTTATCTTTGTGGGCGACCCTCTCTTTGTTTTATTGTATCTTGGCGGCAGTGAAGATGCTTGTTTGCTT
This sequence comes from Dendrobium catenatum, assembly GCF_001605985.2. Taxonomy (NCBI): domain Eukaryota; kingdom Viridiplantae; phylum Streptophyta; class Magnoliopsida; order Asparagales; family Orchidaceae; genus Dendrobium; species Dendrobium catenatum. The sequence goes on along the minus strand of NW_021319671.1, from coordinate 93,712 downwards.
CTGGGCTACTCGTCAGGACTATTAATAGGCATAATGTTGAACTGATAAGTTCTCCTATAATTGTCCAGAATATAGTGGTTGTGCACAAAATTATCATGAAGATGCTCCCCCATATTAATTGCAACAAATGCATAAAGATATGACAAACCATTTAATTCCCATCTTCCATAACTACAAGGCATGGAATCCAAGTCAACAATATATTGTGTATTTGTGCCCCTTGCATTATAGTAATTTGATAATTGTCATCATCAACTTTCACTCTAATATGCAACCCCCAGCATCATACAAATTCTTTGCAAGTGCTTCACGAATACTTAGGCATAACTTCTCATTCCACTTTGATGTGTCTTATTTTTCTGTTCCATCCGACTCATTACCAAATTTCGTATGCTCTCAAACATGGAGATGATGGGTTCCTCTCTTGCTTTAAGAATTATGGCATTGAAACATTCACACATTATTAAGCAATGAATCACACTTTGAGATGCATGAAAAATGTGATCGTGACCATTCTCCTGGGTGCTTTTCAGTCAACCATTTATATGCATTCATATCCAATTTTGCCAACTCCATATTACATGTAAATTGATTAACTGTAGTTCTTCTAGCAGCTGCCCTTAAAGTATTTTTTACTGCAATACCTTTGAACCCCGTAAATTTAAAATTTTGGTGTAGACGACGAACACAACCTATTTGTAACATTTGACATTTTTTTTTCAAATGTAGGAACTAAACCCTTTTTTTGTTCGATATTAATGTGAACTTCGTTTGATTGTCATCAATATGCGAATCTCTAGCCAACAATATCAAAAATCATTCCCAACTAATTTTTGATTCACTTTCTACAACTGCCCATGCTATCGAAAGTTATTATTCTCATCCAAATTAATAGCTGTTAGTAGCTGACCACCCTGTGAACTCTTTAAAAAGCATCTGTCAACTCCAACAATTGGCCTGCAACCTCTTAAACAAACCCTTTTACAAGCTTCAAAACAAACATATATTCTCGTAATTGTTTTTGTCCTTATAGATTTGCATTTTTTATGGTTAACACAAATATTGTTGTGCCTGGATTTGTTCTTATGATTTCCAAATAGTAATCCCAAATCTTCTTGAATTGATCTTCATCCTTCATGTGCACCAAATTTCGAGCCTTGCAAACAGCTTTGCTTGCTTGTGACTTTGACACATGCAATGTCAACTCATGATGCGGACAACTAGATAGAAAAAGTCAAGAGGGGAGAACACTAGGACTAGTAGAACATTTCTCGATTCAAAACTTAGAATGCCAACATCAAACAAACCACAAAACAAACAAAAGCCAAACAAACGAAAACTAAATTAAAAATAAAAACAACCACTCTCAGAACAACCAACTAGCGGTTTCCTCACATGCAACGAAATAGTAGGTAATATAAAAAATGTGCTAAAGGGCATGCAAATCAAGGGTCCACCACAGCTACAAGGGCCAACGTCCTCCAAAACTCTTTCGACAAATGCTTCCAAATCAGCCAACCAACATCTCCAATAGCTCAAGAAGAAAGATACAAGTGGAGTGGAACTTTTGGAGAGAAGAAAGAGATAAGAAGCCCAAAACGAATTTGAAGAGAGGAAGAGAGAAATGGAACAAGCTCTCAAGCTTTTCCAAGAAGAAACCCTTAGGTTTTTTTAGAGAACTTAGCTCAACAATCAACAACTTTTTATTCATCAAAACATCTCATGTTTATAGGAGAAAAGGGGCAGCCAAATAGCCAAAACCACCTCACAACCTGATGTGATACAATCCATACGAAGATGAATTTCATAATGAATTTGCACGCTTAATTTTGAGAGCACAATAATAAACAAGTTCTTATGCGGAATTGAACGATAAGATAAATATAAAAAAAAAGGCACTTAGTTAGGTTAAATCACATGACTAAAAGTTAAGTTCAAAAGGATAGCCAACTTAATCCGACATTGCATACATGGATCGATTCAACAATAAATTCCAATACTAACAATAAGATTAGTCTATGAAAGATCCCTCACACACAACTCTTCCTATTTCTAGGTTCTAGCGGAGAAGCATTAACATGATCGTCATGAATTTACTAGACCACAATTGAGAGCACTTTGAAGATAAAAGATTCGGGGAAAGAGTTTACTCAAAGACGAGAGATTGCGAAGCTTCCCGTTTGATCACCAAGGCACTGGATGAAGAGGACAGCAACCCCACAGTTTTCCAGAAAATCTGGACAGCAAATAAAGGTCTTCCGGATGGCGGCACAGCATTAGGAACCTGCTGGAACCTTGGGACAGCAGCTGTAGGGCTTCAGGACAGCAACCCGGAGGTTTTAGGAGAGCAGGACAGCAGCTCGTCTTGCCGAGAATTTCCTGGGCAGCAGCTACGAACTCTCAGGACAGCAATCATAAGGTTTTCGGAGATGTGGTTGGGGGTTTTGGCGGTGGGGGAAGGGAAAGAGTGTTGGCCGGCCAAGTGGAGGGGGGTAGTGGGGGAAATCCGGCGGCTAAGGGGATAGGAAAGAAGAAGAAATTCGATAGAAAACCAAGAGCTCCACCAAGGGGCTGTTGGGTATTGCTTTGAGCCTCTCCTAGGCTATTCCTCACTCGAGAACTCACAAAGAGAACTCAGAACTCACAAAGAGATCCAAAACCAAAGTTGAAATTTTTCATATCAATATTCATCATCCCTTTCCAAGAGGGAGGGGAGGGCTTAAATAGCCAAATACATGAGGGAAAATTAAAAGACACAATTGCCCCTAGGGCAAACATAAAACAAAGCCCTCAAGTGAGGGTAGAAATGAAAAAGTACAAATAACAAATAAAATACATGAAAATAAATAGACACGATCGTAGCTGTTGATCTTCGATGTCTTCATCACAACCGATCCAATCAGGACAGGGGAAATGGAAGGCTAGCAGGCGGTTCAGAAGCATCACCCGAAGAGCCACACAGGGAAATGGGAAGGCAGCCACGGGAGATAGGAATGAGCACCACAGGGAACCGGAATAGGTAGCTAAGGGGGGAAGGAACCAGCCACGGGAAAAGGAGCCAGGTGAGGGAAATCGAAGGGCCACAGAGAAAGGGAAAGAACAAGAATCCACTCCACATAATGAGCTAAAAAGGAGAACTTCCCATAATAATGAGCTGAAAAAAACAACAGCTGAAGCATTAATGAGCTGGAACATATCAGCCCCCCAAAACACAGCAAAAACCGAGTAGCCAAGCCCAAACCGAGAAGCAACCAGCAGCCCAAGACCAATGAACCAAGATAGCTAGTACACCCAAAGTTTGTCAAGCCCAAGCACTACCTACTCATGATCATTGGATGCTTTCCATCATAGGGTAGCATAAAAAAATCAAAAAAATTATAGCATTCAAATTACGATAAAAACTAAAACAAAAAATTGAAATTTGCATGCATGATGCAAACAAACTAGAGTGAAGAGACAAGTTTGAGAACACCAGGACAAAATGTGAACCGAACTCGATTCAATTATAGCTTGCAAATAACCAAACAAACGTTCGAAGAAACAAAAGCCAAATCAAACGAAACAAAATGAAATTATAAAATGTTATCCTCAGTATAACCGTCTAGCGGTTTCCTCACATGCAACGAGAGTAGGAAAATATAGTAAAATTGTGCTAAGGCTTGCAAACCGTGGGTCCACCACTGCAAAAGAGTCCAACGTCCTACCAAAATCCTCCGGCAAATGTCTCCAAATTTCAGCCAACATACAACTTCTAAAGCTCAAGAAGAAGGATACAGGTGGAGTGTAACTTGCGTAGAGAAGAAGAGGTTAGAAGCAAAGACGAAATAGAGAGGAGGAAATGGGATGGAACAAGCTCTCAAGCTTTTCGAAGAGAAGAAGCCCTCAGGTTTTTGTAGAGACTTTGCTCAGAATTTTCAACCACCTTTTCCATCCCAAAAGAACTCTTTTTTATAGGCAAAATAAGGTAGACAAACAACCATAACACCTCCAACCAAATCCAATCAAATTTGGGGAAATGAAAGGCCAAAAGTCACCAAATGAAAGACCAAAAGACAACAAAACAACAACAGAAATTCTGCACAGAAAAACAGGGAACAATCCACGGAAAACCCACCAGCAAGCCACGTGAAACCAGCCAGCAAGGGACCCGAAGAGCCAGCATAGGAGACAAGGCATCAGTTCACGGGAAAAGCATCTGGGAGGAGAAAACCTAGACGGAGAACCAGGGGAACAGCAACAGCCAACATAAACCGAAAAGGCAAAGGAAGGAGAAGAGGCACAAGTCCACTCCACAATAAACTCTTCAATAATGAGCTTGAAATAATAGCATGCCTTTTTGATTTAATGAGCTAGGAAGTGCATTTATTCTCCAATCATTGAGCTAAACTTCAGCTCAAACATTTATGAGCTAACACCAAGCAGCCAAGGCTCACCCAAGAGCAACAACATCACCAAACCGAAAACAGCATGCAGTCCAAGGACTAAATGGACCCAAGAGCAAGCAAACCCAAGGCTTGCCATGCCTAGCACTTTCCTACCATGATCATTGGATGCCCAACCATCATAGGATAGCTTAAAAAAATATAAAACACAACTAACATTGTTCAAATTACATTAAAACAAAAATAAACTAAAAACATGAATGCATCAATGCATCAACTCATCAATAACTTATCTTCAAAAAAAATTGTCTTATAACGTTGATCAATTATAATTTTATTCACATTTTTTTGTTTTAACTGTTGATGTCAAAGTTTTATTATGATAGGTCCATAAACATGTATGCTCTTCCAAAGACCTAATCTGCCATGAATGACTTCCTTCATGCTTTGCGATGTAGAGGAGAAAATGACAATTAGATTTCCTGTAAATAACTCGACATCTTCTTTTGTCATTTTTTTAAAACTTTCTTAATTTTCTACTAGCAATAGACTAATTTTGAACAGCCACTTTAAATTCTTCCTTGCTACTGAATACCATTCACACTTCAAACATCTGCTTGTTTCAATCAACTTCAGGATTGAAAACTGGTCATCTTTTGCGATCATTTTCCTCGCCACTATGAACACTAACGTCATTATTGGAATCCATAGAATCAGCTTCACAATTACTTCTTTTAAATTTATCATTAAAATTAATATTTGGAAACCCGATATTTTTCTTTCCCTTCTTTGCAATGCCTACAAATTCAACGAAAAGAATCACAATATTTTCAAATAACTCATCGTCCTCATGCATCTCATAATCATTGTCTGCAAACTGCTCACAATCATCTGTTAAGTTATAATCCTCATCCTCATCATCGTCTTTGGGCATCTCATCATTATGGTAACTACTTCTCTCAGATGCTTCTACATCCTCAACATCAACATATGACATATTAATAGTAGTTGGTTGGGACAAACCACTAAAACGTGTAAGAAATTGGAGTCCTCTAGCCACTCATAAACTAATGCATGTAGTCCATTATTTCCTGTTTGACTGCTAAATATATACACATATTGAACAATACAATTTCAAATAAACTCAACTATAAATTAATCTTCAGACTTGTCAATGAAGAAAACCAATGGAAGAACTCACTATTAAAAAATATTCACATTTGTAGTCGATGACACTTGTTGTTGGTCACCTTCAATGAGTCCAATTGTAGTACCCCAAATAGAGTTAATCGAATAACAAATGCCCTCCAATGGCAAAAAAAAAAGATCAAAAAACAAAATAAATATTCGAGGATTAGATAGCATTATTAAAAGAAATCGGTGGTTCAACTGTTATTTCTTGATTCTCTCTGATGCCTGATGGGCCTAATAAAAATAAGATAAAATGAAGAGTATTAGTTGATTAGGCACAAGACCAAATATAAATTTAAACCAATATTAAATAAAAAAGAAAGAGAAATTCTTCTCCTATAGCTCCATTCACTATGTCTTGGCTTGAAACAACTCTTGTACCTCCATGAGCCACATGATGTGGATTTTAGCATTAACTCCTATATCTTCAACATTAAATTCACAACTATGTTGGCCAAACTGTTTTATTTGGTAATAATTTCACTGCTTTGATTTTAAATAAACTTTGATATTAATCAAAATCTTATACCAATCGTTCAAAATCTACTCTTTAAATACCCTTTTGAAATTAAAAAAATCTATATAATCCAAGTGATCTTGTTCAGTATTCACCCACAGAGCAATCCATTCCTTGTTTTTTGATAGTAGTCTTACTCCTTTAGTACATCAGAGCACAAAAGAAGTACAACATTATTGAATGAATAGTAGTCAAAATTGGCAATTGATGTGGAGTGAACTTAACCTTATAATGTAGGTGATTTGGGTGGAACAAGCAGAGGTGGAAGATAAGCCAGTGCACCAGATATTTTTCCAATTCATTAACAGTGGAATGGGATTTGGAGCAATCGATTTTACAGCGACAATGTGAACTGTTAGCAATCTTAATGGCCAGAAATATTTCTGATATGGGAGATAATTTTCTCTTATTTTATGTTATTAGTGCGGGAATATACAACTTGTAAACAACAAACCTAGCTTTGTCTCCTTATGGATTTCGCACTTTGCTCATCATCTCCCCCTCACAATGTCAAAGCTCATTGTGCTCACTCGGAGGGTCTTGCTCGGTAAGGCGCCGTCTATCTCGCAGCCTTATGTTAACCCGGAATGCAAATCAAAGCATGCTACAGTGCTTCTTGCTTTCGGCCTGCTTGCTTGCATTGTCTGTCTCGCTTGCGTCGCTCGGGTTTCCTACTCAACTTCACTCGCAAAAATTAGTCTCCAGGGCGTATAGCGGGAAGTCATCGAGAGCAGGTATTTTACGTAAATGCCCACAAAGAAGCAAATCTCTCGAGTTCTTTCCATTAATTTAAACAACAAATCATTTCTAGGGAACAAATTGGCTTAATATCTAATAGTTTAGTGACTAACATGGGGCAATGCAAAACTTTAGGGCTAAATTGGACATTTATTGATAGTTGAGGAACTCTTTTTAGCCTTTACTCTATAAGAAATAGATACAACAACAACGAGTCTTTGTCCCACTATGTAGGATCGGCTACATGAATCATTTTTCTCCATTTTTTTCTATTCAGAGTTAAATTCTCATTTAAATCTAATAAAAATTATCACTTTTAGTCTTTTTAAGTCTACATTTACCTTTCTTAATATAAGTTGGATCTAATTCATTTGCTCTCCTAATATGGTCATCGGAAGTCTGAAGTTTTATGTGACCATATAATGTAAGGCTACTCTCTCTAATCTTATATGCTACTGAAGCTACTCCAACCTTTTCACGTATATACTCGTTTTGCATTCTGTCTCGAAGTGTAAAGCCACTCATCCATCTAAGCATCCTCGTATCTGCAACACTTAACCTTATTTTATGTTTCTTTTTTAACTACCAACATTTTGCGTCATAAAGCATTATAGGTCTCAGCACCAACTTATAAACTCTCTCTTAAGTTTGAGGAGTACTTTTCTATCACACAATATGCTCGATGCATTCCTCCACTTCAATCATCTAATTTGAATTCTAATAATAATATGCCCATCTATTTCACCATCGCTTTAAAGAATAGACCCAAGGTATATCTAAAACGTGCACTCTTTTAAAGAAATACCAACCTAGCAGCAGTAAAACTATAAAGCCACCATCCATTTGAGCAACTACTCACCAGTAACTGCATGTGCAAGGTCCACCAGAAAGCCCTGTTATCACCATATGCACCTCTCTTTACTCATGGGACTAGAAAAGCCCAAAGAGTCAGTAGAAATCCTGTCATCCCGCTGCTACTTAAAATGTAAATGACTGCAATCCCCTGGACGCATAATTTGGGGAACATCCCACACTTTTTTCTTTTCTTTGTAATGATTAATGCAAAAAATCACTGCATGCTCCAAGTGCAACTGCCACATCACACATCTTTATTTAGTATCAGTTGTCAACTAGTTACAACTCAAGGTTTACGATTTATAATAGAAATTCCAGATTAATGGGAATTTTAATCCCACCAACATTAAGATAGTGAAATCATGCCTAAAATGAAAATTACCATTTCACCTATAAAGTTGACAATGAGAAATAAGGATGAAGCATGATGCATAACGTAGATAAATAATGCAAAAAATTTAAAAGAATGATGAATGCCATCATCTCTCAGATCAAGAATGACTATACTGACGTAAATAAAGATGACTTTTGACTTATGATTAAAAGAAGGAATTTGCACCGCATAATACTTTTTAGATTTTATTCATATTTGTTAATGCACTTTCCAACTTATACATTGCCAATTTTATCTATATTCTATTATCATACATGATTCTTTCCAAATATTGTTCTCAAGTTGTTTTTGCTCTGCAAGTTCTGTGATGTGGCTTGTTAAGCTATTGTTGACATTTGTGATTTCTGTTTGCATCAGTTATTTCCTGGTTTAATGCGTCATTTGTTTGACATATTTTTATTTTCCAATAGAGAACTTGAAGAATTGAGTGATATTTTTAAATAATGTTAATTGAAGCAGCTTGTGGAGCTCTTAAAATCATGTGACTTCAGAACTTTGGCGATTGGTGACGGTGGAAATGATGTAAGGATGATACAACAAGCTGACATTGGTGTAGGCATTAGTGGCAGGGAAGGGCTGCAAGCTGCAAGGGCTGCTGATTATAGTATTGGGAGTAAGTATAACCTTTTTACCATCAGCAATCCTTATTTTGAATAATCTTTATTTCCAAGCTATGAACATTTTGGATGTACTTGCTGCTGCTTCTAACTGACTATATTTTTTTACTATTGGTACATCTATTGCACTTGATCTATGCTGATCAACTTAGGCCATGTTTGAATTTGTTTTTGTTTTGTTTTCTATTTCTTATTATTTTTTTTGCTACTTAAATTTTGGTTGGATGGTCTTATTCCTTGCTTGATTAGAAAATGATAAATAAATGCTCTATTGAAGAAACAGTTTGGTCTCTCTTTCTTTGTTTATTTGGATTTGTTTTCTTAATGAGTATTGATTTTATATATTTGTAGATGCAAGGCTTCTCACCTAAGATTGAGGGACTGTTTGATAGAGATAAGAAAGATGAAAATAAGGGTGGCAGGACCTTTCATAGATATTCCTTTGACATACTAAAATTTAGTATCATTGTCATCAATAGCCTTATTTGAGCTACTTGGGATCATGATATTGAAGTGTTGATGGTTATTATGATAGTCATTATAATGCACGACGTCTTAGGATTAGGGGTGTCAATTTTTGACCCGACCCGGAAAAATCCGGGTTAGGGTCAACCCGGACCTGAAACGGGTCGGGTTCGGGTTCAAAAAATCAACCCGTTTTAAAAATCGGGTCGGGTTCGGGTTGACCTAGCAATCCGAAATTGACCCGAAATGGACACGAAAACTCGTATTTGACCCGAAAACCCGAGATTGACCCGTTTTTTACCCGAAAATCGAAGATTGACCCGAAAACTAGCAATTTTGGGTCAACCCTGGGTCATTCGTGTCGGGGCGGGTTGACCCGGATCCGAATCGGGTTGGGTTCGGGTCCGAGAACCTGACCCGTTTTTAAAAATGGGCCGGGTTCGGGTTGACCCGAATAGTGCCGGGTCAGTTTCGGGTTCGAGCTGAACCCGACCCGTTGACCCGAATTGACACCCATACTTAGGATATAATATTTATCAATGCAAACTGTAGATGAAATGCACAGAAAAGAAAAGGCCTTATTTTGCAATTTCCCAGCTTTTAATTTGGTTAATGATTAGTTCCTTTTGATGCAAATCCAGAAAACTGTTTTAGATGACTTCAAATGTTAATTTAAAAGTTGCCAAATTTTGATCACAAGAAATTTGAGAATAAATAAAAGCCCTCACTGTGATTTAGAATTTGCATCGCCAAAAAGAAAGTTGGCTTATAATGAGTTTGATCTAACATCAATTGGGCATACAAAAATATTCAAATAATAGTTTGGTGAAAAGAACAAGGATGAAACTCATCAATTAAAGATTTAGGCCTCATGCCGACACAAGGAGACAGATCTCTGGAAATTATCATCTAGTCTTGACCATGCTCGAAAGAATTCACATTCTACTTGCTCATTCAAGTTAGAGGGAAATAGAAACTTTTATTCAGCAATTCATATCAAAATACATGCTTCTAGGGTCCTATTTATAATAAAAAAAAGTTCCAAAATTACTTGTTTATTAGAATCCTACAAAAAGTTGATTAAATGTTGCATCTTTTCAATTTACCTTTGGTGCAAAACAACTTTTCAGTTAATTACTCGATTTTTATAACAATGCAATTAATAGAATTCATGAAATGCATCTAGGGTCCTATTTATAATAAAAAAAGTTCAAAAATTACTTGTTTTTTAGAATCCTACAAAAAGTTGATTAAATGTTGCAACTTTTCAATTTACCTTTGGTGCAAAACAATTTTTTCAGTTAATTACTCGATTTTTATAACATTGCAATTAATAGAATTCATGAAATAAGGAAATTTTATCTGCTTATAGAATTAGAAAGCTGGGCAGTTGAGGAATCAATGACACTATGAAATCCAAAACATAGAGCACAGGTAACAGGCGAAATAGTGATCCTGCATAACTTTTCAAATCAGAGGCAATTCAAAGGAAAAGATGAAAGAAACACAGGAAGATCAGCAGAACTATTCCTTGTATCTAAAAACCATAAAAGAAAGGCGCAATCCTGAGCTACAATAGAAGATGTAAAGCCTACATGCAATCATTTCACTAAGCATATTTATTAAGTGAAGCAAATGTACACACGGAATTCCCTCGGCCACTTCTAATAGAAGTCGTAAGTCCGACTTTTAGGGGAAAATATCTAGGTAGCAACCTAATCCTAGATTCCTTCAACGGGCATCCCAGTCTACAGGGCTAGGTTGTAAGACCAACCAACGGGCCACTTAGCTTATAGGATTATGTTGTAAGACCTGTCGTGAGGCAACTTCTAAATTTAGAAGCCATAAGACCCATTTAAACTTCCAACCCCCTCGACATCTTAGTTTGTAGGGCTAAGTTGTAAGACCTGCTATTTGGGCCACCTCTAATAGAGGCCGTAAGCCCCGTCATCAGGGCTACTTTTAAATGAAAGTTGTAAGCCCCTACCCAAATCCAATCACACGAGCAATTCCTAAATGGAGTCGTAAGACCCAACCCAAATCTAAACTACGGGCAACTTCTATATGGGGCCTTAAGACCCAATTCTAAATTTAAACAATGGAAAACTTCTAAATGTAGCTATAAGTCCCTATCCAAACTAAATAACAAATGCATATCCACTTCAGTTTGCTCGGGATCCCTGAGAGGACACAACCCATGGCTGTTAATCAGATTATCTAGATACTATGATCAATGATCGCTAATTTTGGTAGACTGAACCCTATGGTATTCGTGGGATGACGGAACCATGGGATCTTGATCGGGTCTACCTTCATCCCCCACAACCAGGGTTTAGAACATTCATACATTGGTGCACACACCTGCACTTCATGCACAAATTAAATATAAGTTCATCCTTAATCGAAAGTACTCTTCTAGGCGTTAGAAGGGATAAATAACTATGTGGGCTTGTGCTCATAGGAAGTAGGACCTAGATCTAAATAAACTTTGACACTACTCAGGGAAAATCTGGTTAATTTAAAATACAATCTATCTCGAAAAAATAAGGACCTTAAGCTTGTGAGAGCAAGGTTCACGCCTGTTTTCATGAGCGAACAAATTTCTGGCGACTCCGCTGGGGATTACTTATCTCCCCATCTCTAGATGAATGAATGTATGTATGTGTGTGTGGAATGTTCATTTGCAATTTTGAATTATCAACAAACAATGAAAATCCTGCCTATTACTAATATAAGTGGGATTTTGCGGCATAAGAACTGGTTAAATGCTTGTCAGAAATCCAGTAGTCTTACAAGCAATCTTTTTTACCGATATGTTAATGTATTTCTGTAGTACTTCTTTTCTTCATTTATATCATTTGGAGCGAAAAGAATGGTAGATGTTTTTCAGACAAAAAGAAAGGAAGATCCTTTGTTCAGACATCTTCAATTGTGTATGTGTGTGTGGAATATTCATTTGCAATTTTGAATTATTAACAAACCTTGAAAGTCCTACCGAGTACTAATATTAGTGGGATTTCACGGCATAAGAACTGGTTAATTGCCTTCAGAAACCCAGTAGACTTGTTAGCAATTTTTTCTGCCGATATGTTAATATTTTGCTGTAGTGCTTCTTTTCTTCATTTATATCATTTGGAGCAAAAAGAATGGTAGATGTTTTTCATACAAAAAGAAAGAGGAGATGATCCTTTGTTCTGACATCTTCAATCGTACTTACTTTCAACAAAAACTTCAAATAAAAGAACTACTTTCGTACTACTATTCAAGTTTTCTATCTATCTGAATAACTATCTCTGCAAAACTTTACCCCTTCAGATTACTTTTCTTCTTTTGTTAGTCCAGCCTTTTGTTTTGTAATTATTGTAATTACTTTTTCTTATTAATGAGAATGGTTTCCATTAAAAAAAAGATAGATTCATAAACAACTAATATAACTTTTGTTTTTTTGTCTAATTACAAATCTCGTTTTCACCTTGCTGCACTTTCTTGGCTTTCCACTGTAGTTATCAACCATTTCAATTGATTTTCTAGTACCTATTTTATGAATGTTGTACCTTCACTTTGTTTTATCTATTATAAATTTGCCCTTATGAATGATGTAATAAAGTATTTCATACATAGATGAAAATAAACGTAGCAAAGTATATATTCAAGGAAACCAAAAAACTTTTGATTGCACCTAGCGTTATTTTTCGCTGATGCGCTGTTCTGGATATGTAAGTGAGTTTTTAATTATTGCAGTTTTTAGTAAACTGTATTAGCATTATTTCTTGAAGGTGATAGCATATTTCAGAATAATAGTCATTCTTATATTCTCTATTATTTTGCAAGAAAGTGAAATATTTTTTTTCCTGTCAGATAGCAGCAAACTAATCAGTTATTTATTCATGATTCGCCAGAATTCAGGTTTCTTAAAAGGCTGATTCTTGTTCATGGGCGTTATTCTTACAATCGTACAGCTTTTTTGTCACAGTATTCTTTTTACAAATCCTTGCTGCTATGCTTTATACAGATACTGTGAGTTCCTTCCGCTCATAACCACCTCATATTGTTATTACTTTCACCTTAATGATGTAGTTGTTTCCATTTCTTTTCTTCCATAGCTTGTCTTTCTGACCTCTGCCACTAACGTTGGTTTGTCTTTAGCTTTTCTTTATTTTCAGGCGTCTCTGGGAGTAGCTTATTCAATTCAGTCAGCTTAATGGCTTATAATGTATTCTACACGAGCATACCAGTTTTAACATGTTTTCTTGACAAGGATCTTAGTGAGAAAACAGTGATGCAGAATCCACAAATTTTGGTATATTGCCAAGCAGGAAGGTCCGTTTTTTTTTTTCTTTCAATTTTTGCGTGATGCCATTCACATGCTATTGGAAAACGTGTTGCTTCTTTTAATGACTGCTCAAGGTGTATAATCCTGAATGGAAATTTTTATTTGTCAGTTTTTTTTTCCTACATCAAAATTAGGCAAAAACCAAATTTTTATTTGTCAGTTAACATTGCTTTATCCTCATCAATACAGGCTTTTGAATCCAAGCACATTTGCTGGATGGTTTGGGCGGTCAGCTTATCATGTGAGTTGAAGCTTCTCTATTACGTGTATAGACCTAAATAAAGATTCTGGCAAATTTTCTACAGGTTTATATTTAGAGCTCATGGTATGATAAAAATAACATAAGTTCGATTCCTTTATTAAATATGGAGCATATAGAAAATTTGAGTAGTGTAAAGCGAGATTGGTAGCCAACGGATGTACTCAATTTTATAAAATTGACTATCCAGAAATTTTTCTTATGTACAATATAGGTCTAAATCTCTCTTGCAGCCGATTGTGGATAGTCTATGCGGTTGCATGATGGAAAGAATAGATTCACAACTTGGATTTGATAATTCTTTCACGAAGATTAAAGTTTGTAAATTAAATTGCAATCCGTGTGCCACCTTTTTCTTGTTCTAGCTGTTGACCCCTCTTGTTAAATTTTTTTCTTATTTTTTTGTAAATAATTTAATTTATTTTCATTGTAAGCCCTATGGAGAAGTCTATGATTACTTCCACCCTTAATGCAAAATCAAGCAATAAATTCATAATAATTTTTTCTATTTTTCTACAATCTATTTAAATTTAAATCCTATATGCATATGCATGACATATTACTTTAAAGCAAACTTTATGTTCCTGAATGCCTAGTGTTAGGCTCAATAAGTTAACAAGCCAAATAAAAACAAACAAAATTTGCTCCTTTTTTTGACGAGCCGAACTAAACAACACTCGAGCTCTCTCAAATTTGGCTCATTTATACCCCTACTAACGAAAGCTTTAGTTGGTTTGTATGTAGACCGTTAACTAGCTCTATGTTATCCTCATTTTTAATATTCAAAAGATTGCTAAGTTTTCAACTCTTGTCCAATGCTTGTTGAACTCTTGTTCCATTTAAACTAGACTGTTAAGACTGCAAGATACAGTAGTCTTCAATGTTATTTATGAGTTTCACCTGGCTCTAATAAATTTATTTGACAGGCACTTGTGGTTTTCCTAGTAACCATGCATGCCTATTCCGGTGAAAAAAGTGAGATGGAAGAGGTCTCAATGGTCGCACTTTCGGGTTGCATATGGCTACAGGTTTTAGTTGTCACACTTGAAATGAAGTAAGCTTTCTCATATTCAATCTTGATTCCCTGACTCCAACAAAGTTTTCTACAAAAACAACATCAAGTCTTTGTCCCACTACGTTGGGTCGGCTACATGAATCCTTTTTCGCCATTATGTCCTGTTAAAAGTCAAATTCTCATTGAAATCTAATAAAGAAAGATCATTTATAATATTCTCTAACCAAGTCTTTTTAGATCTACCTCTACCTTTCTAATTAAACTATTTTTCATGAATGCAGTTCTTTCACCATATTGCAACATATTGCCATATGGGGAAATTTTCTTGCTTTTTATTTGATCAATAGCTTGGTGAGCACTATTCCAAGACTTGGGATGTACACTATAATGTTTCGTCTCTTTAGACAACCATCTTATTGGATTACAATGATTGTAAGCTTATAATCATACTATACTGAGCTAGTAAAGTAATTTCCTATCAAAGGCTTAGCTGATTTGATTGGTTCCTATTTTTCAGCTTATTTTTGCAATAGGAATGGGGCCCATCTTGGCAATCAAATATTTCCGTTACACATACAAACCAAATATTATCAATATTCTCCAACAGAATGAGAGATCTGGTGGGCCAATCTATGCTATGGCCATTGGAAACTTGGAGTCACAGATCAAGCCTGTGGATTCAGATTTATCATCTCTGTCTATTACTCAAGCCAAGAGTAGAAATCCTGTACATGAGCCCCTGCTATCAGATTCTCCAACGGCTACTAGACGTTCGGTGGGGCCGTCGGCATTCGATTACTTCTCGGCGACACAATCTAGGTTTTCTTCTTCTTCTTCTTACTCTAGAAACTTGAAGAAGAACTGACTAGCATTAATGAGACTAGATGACAGATTTGTTGTAGCAATGGAAAATGGCTTATCTTTACTTAAATTACTGGTTTTCTGTAATTTATTTTGATATAATTTGTCCGCTTAAATTTGCTTCGAAGTGAGACTGATGAAAATAGGTTAATTTACTTATAAATGTATGGAATGAATTTTATAAGTGTTTATAAAGATTGTTATAATCATTATGTTAAAAATAAATTAATAAAAAATGGCAAAAAAAATAATTATTGACAAAATAATGTGGCGTTGTCATAATAAGCTCAAGTAATCAAAATTTTATTTGGTCCGGACACCTGACGTAGCTCTATGTTTGGACGTCAATAATATGTTGCCACGTGTTCTTACTCTTTACCGTGTGGCCTGACGACCCCGACTCGGTACTGTTATGTATTGGCTGATTTGTGCAAATCAAGGTATTTCTAGGTATTGCTCGGTATTGGTCGACAATAACGAGAAATACTGCTCTCTCAAGTCCAATACCTAGCAATACCGAGTAAATATCGAGCAATACCCCGATTTTGCTAGATATTGTTTGGTATTGTTATGTATTGCTCGGTATTGATCTTGACAGAGTGGTATTTCTTGTTATTGCTAAGCTATATCGAGCAATATCTAGTAATACACGAATATAGTAATATTGGGTTCCGTTCTGGGTTGGGTCGTTAGGCCGCGCTGTAAAAAGTAAGAGCACATGACGATATATTTTTTGCGTCTGGATGTAGAACTATGTCAGGTGTCCTTACATAATAATTGTTTCAAGTAATCAGACTTCATTACAATATTTAGTCCTGCAGTTCAATATAGTATATCTTAAAAACTTAATCTTTCAAATGCTTCTTGTATATTTCAATTGGTTAACTGATTTTAATGATTCGGTGAATAATATTTGAATTTAGTATTGTTGAATTTTTGAAATTTTTTATGCATTATTTTATACGGTAAAAATTAGGCTTTTAAATTAAATATAACTCTAAACTTTTTGATATTTTTAATAAATATTAAACTTAAAAAATAAGTAAATTTACAATTTAAGATGGCCACTTTATGTCTATTTTAAACGATTAAAGTTATTAGTTAAGTGTTTTTAGTTTTTAATGATGGTTTTTTTGATAAATAATCGAGATTTTATTAATTTACTTTCTTATTAATTACTGAAATCTAAACTTACAAAAATTGCCACGTAATTCTGATTTTCAACATTTACAATAATATGAAAATATAAATTTAAAACACCCTTCAAACGAAGTAATATTACACAGAAAGCTCAATCGATAACGAAATAATGACGTTGAAAGGCTTTAAAAATTCAAATAAATTGAAAAAAAAAATAGTCCCTAAATATATTTTTGCAAATATTATTTCCGTCTGCAAGAAACTAAATGATCCCTAAATATATTTTAATTTAAATTTGTTGGTAACAAGATATAAAAGGGATTATCTTAAAAATGAAAACTTAACATTATTTACATTTTTTTTTTCAGCACAGAATTATATTCACAAGAATACCGCATCAAAAATCACGCGCATTCAAATGCACACAGAAGTCGCCTATAATTATTTACAATTATCATTTATAACATTTTTTTTTCTATATATTAAAGAACTCATACATCATAAACAGGCATTCTCTCCTCAATGGCATATGTAATATTAATATTTTAGATGTTAGATATGTAAATAGCAATGAAATAAAAAGGTATGTATGCAAATCTTCCAATAACTATATTGCCGATATATCTCCTATTTGTCGCATACGCTTTATATATATGAAATAATTAGATGAGTGCAATCCATCTATAATACAAATGTAGGCTTTGTTTGAGATGGCTGTCTTATTGCTTTTTGTACTAAAAACTGCTTTAAGAAGCAGTAAGAAAATCATCCCAAACGAAACCGTAATTGCTATTTAGGGGAGAAATTTTAAAAAGATCCAATTTTTAAAATGTAAAAAGAAAAAAAAAGTTGGTTTGAGCAACAACAATAGTAATAAATCCTATTAAGTAAATATAACTAACAAATATGGTGAGTGACAATCATTTGCTAGCATGTCAACTAATTGGTAGGTTAAAGATGATACATTTTGAAGCCTTTCATACTCCTGTTGGCTGTACTTAGTGATCTCAGATTGTTCACCCAAAGCTGCTTGTAGTCTCCAGACCTACAGACCAACAAAATGCTCAAAATGCATTTTAAATATTTAACAATATATTATGATAAAAAAGATATTAGATATGAGGTCTTAACAAAATAGGATATTATAAAGGACTCATTAAAATAACGCAATAAATAAAAATAGCATACCTCTTCTGCAAGATCTTTCTTTGGCATTTTCTTCACCACCTCGGGTGGATAGCCCTGAAAAGTATTATACCTGTAGGAAGCATCACATGATTAAACTTTTAAGCCTGTGATTAATAATTATAGAATAAATTTACATTTAGATTCAACGGCTTAATTCTTGATTAATAATTATAGAAGCATCACATGATTAAACTTTTAAGCCTGTGATTAATAATTATAGAATAAATTTCCACTTGAGCGTTATATTTCCATGTCGGATCCTTCTTATTACTCAATGCAGCTTTATCTCTACTTCTAACCATCCCTTACGAAACCCTACAACATAATATTCAATCTTTTCATAAAATATTGAAAGTCTCACACAATTAGCGCATGAATGCATTGGCGATCAGCACAATAAACATATTGTAAATATCTAAATTGTCCAAGAAGATAAGAATTTTTATATTTTTTTTTCTTTTCTCATCTATAAATATCACTCTCATATGTCCTCGACAGGCATATAATCCTATTCAAAGCATATTGAAGATGCAGTATACATGCATAATTTGGTTGGGATATCGATTAACACAGTTTTCATTTTCATGTCTTTAGAAGACATTGCAATCATATTCAAAGCATATTGAAGCTACACAACTCCAATAGTAAATGTCGCTCAAAAAGTGAAAAGACATTGCAATAGGAAGCTGATGTATAAAAGATTTTTTTGAAAGAGAGGAATGAATATGTATAAAAGAGAGTAATGTATATGTATATGTAAACAATCCCTTCAACAGTTAAAAAATATTTAATAAGTTTGTGCTCACAACTGTTCAGCATAAGAAGAAATGGAAGGAGACAAGAGCCAAGGTGTTATTTTCATTCTCTGTTTTACTAAAAACAATAAATTTTCTTGTTATTATAGGATGAATTCACTCAATTCAGTGAACATAATAGGATAACGTTGAAGAAAAACCAAGGAAGAACCGAAGAATTGAATGCAATAAAACTAGGAAATAATTGAATGCAATAAAACAAAGAATTGAATGCAATAAAACTAAGAAGATATTTAGAAGCTTTTTCAAAAACCCTAAGAAATCCTACCAGTTTTACTTCATTCCTTCAGCATTATTTTCAGGTCAATTTGCTATCAAAATACAATAATATTGTTGAGTTAGAATAATTTCAGAACATATACGCACTTAGCCTTTCATGTCAATAACCAAAACATAAAAAATAAAAATAAAAAGATTCATTAGAAAGCAAACTTGACGCTTCATAACCTCTCCCAAAATGCTTAAAGTATATCACTTGATCAAATAACACGAAGAGCAAACAGTGTTATTCACAAGAAGAACGTCGTTACTACCAATCCAACATTACAAGCCTAGCAGGAAAAAAAAAAAAAAGCCTCTGCAGTGGAAAAAAAAACAAAGAGCTAGTCACAACACAAGCCTCTGCAGCGAACAAACTGCCGTCGTTACTTCCGATCCAACAACAAGAAGAACGTATAGTGAACGTTAATGAACAAAGCCGCTTAAGCACGGAACTTACTACGCAGCGGGAATAGAATGCGCTGAGGCGTGCCTTTGTGATGGGGACATCAGATCATGGAAGGTTTATCAAAGGCGTGGCCGCCGATTTCCGGCCACGATTGAGTCATTGTACTTTTGATTTATTTTATGTATTTTCTTATTTATGTTATCGTTGTATTTGTTTTATTTAATTTGCCGTTGTACCCTTTTAGTAAGGGATGTCATATGTAAGCCCTGAGGGCATTGTCGTCTTTTCTATTTTGAATCTTATGTACGAGGCTATTTATAGCCCCATGTTTCTCTTTCAAAGTTAATGAATGATTAAGTAAAATTTTTGTTTCTCTTGTTTGGCTTCTCATGAGAGCTTGAGAGTTGGAGTGAAATCCTTAGGAGAGGTAAAGTTGCGTAGTACCCACCAACCTAGACGAGTCGGGTTCGTGGTTTTCTTCCCTATCTCTTTCCTTGCCCCTCTCACCACCACCACTGGCCATCATTGCATCCAAACACTTCTCCCTCCCCAAGCCATCTCCTCTTCCCGACCGAGCTCCACAAACATCCCAACTAGCCGCCGGCCCCCTTACCCGAATCCCCTCCACCCGCCGGCCCTACCCTCCTTTCCTCTTTGATTTCCATTGCCTAATTTGAATTGGTATGATTGTGACAGATTTTGAATTCAAATTTAATCAATTTGAAATTTAAAATCTTTATTAAATTATTAAATCTATTTTAGGAAAGTTTCTAAATTAACCCTATTTGAATTTCAAATTTAAATTGGAATTAATTTAAATCTTTCCTAATTCCTAAGCCCCAAATAGGAAGCCCCCAATCACACTCCCCAAATCCCCTCCCAACCTTTTGATGCCGCCGACCCCCCCTTCAATAAATCCAATTGGATTTATTTCCAAACTCCCCCACCCTTCCTTATTTAATTCCACTTGCTTTTTGGAAAGTATTTGAAATTGAAATTAAATCCAATCTAGATTTCAAATCTTTCCTATTTCCTCTTAATCCTTTTTTTTAAAGGATCCTAATTTAAATCAATCAATCAACTCATGATGGATTGATTAAATTAAATTCATAATTCCAAATACATTGCATCTAGACACTTGCCCCCATTCTCGTGCTTGGCTGAAACCCCCCATGCCCCCACCTCTTGATTTCTTTCTCAAATTAAAGCTTCCCCTATTGGAATTAGAGTTCAAATTAATTCCTATTCCCTCCAATTGAAAATATGAAATTTATTTCATATTTTTCACTTGTCTTCCCTACTTAACCTACTACTCGTCCCTAACCCTCTTCCCTTGGCCGGCCACAACTTGTCATCTCACTTCAAGGTGAAGAGAAACTTCTTTCTCTTCAACAAAGTTCGAGATTACTAGCACCCCTTGGAGGAGATCATCATTTAGCATCCATGAATGGCTGACCCCGACACTGATTACGGACTTGCTTACGATGAACACGGCTTTGTGCACATTCTCCATTCAACATTCTTCGACGTCAACCCGAGGATCGACCAAACGGTAGAAGGCTACATAGAGCGTATCTTGGATACCTTGGTGGAAGCAATCGAAAACCAATTGGAGACTGTCGAGTGGAGGATTGTAACCAATCCTTGACGAAGGTTTCCTAATCACTACCTTTCTTGTATTTTCTAAGTCTAATCTTTTCTTTGTGATATTGATTGTAATCTCGAAGGTCGCATCTACCTACTACCAAGCTTAGTAAACATAAGGATTTGAGCGCATTCAATTGCTTACTAATCTCATTGTTAGACTAGGGATTTTTGTCGTTGAAAACTACAACGTTTGCATGATGTTATTTTCCGACATTATTTTGATGGTTTAAATCTCTTTATGTGCAATTTAGCCTAAATGACAGTAACTGCTCTTACGTTTTGATTCTTCGTTTTATCTGCTAATATGCCTATTTTGTTATTTCTCTAATCAATAAGTTTGCAAACTCTTCATAAATTCATTGCAAGCATTGTAGTCCTACATCACTTTGATTGGCAATTTTAAACCATGTCTGCAACACTTAACTTAATATTATGCTCTCTTTTAATGGCCAACATTCTGCACCATAAAGGATTGCAGGTCTAACCACCATCTTATAGAATTTTCCCTTAAGTTTGAGAGGGTTATGTCTATCACACAACAAGCTCGATGCATTCCTCCACTTCAACCATCGAACTTGAATTCTACTAATAATATCCCCAACTATTTCACCATCACTCTGAACAATAGATCCAAGATATCAAAAGCGTGTACTATTATTAATAACTTGATCACCCAAATTCACAATCCCTCCACTAGATCTATTATTACTAAAATTATACTCCATATATTCAATTTTAGCTATACTCAAACGAAAGCCTTTACAATCTAAGGTTGACCTCCATAATTCAAGTTTACATTCAACTCCCTCTCTAGTCTTATCAACAAGAAGAATATCATCAGCAAAAAGCATACACCAGGGTACAACCTCTTGCAAATGTCTAGTGAGAACATCCAAGACTACGGCTTCGTTTGGTTATTTGGTACCTTTTGAAAAAGGTAATTTTTGAAACATTGGTTAAAGGAATTGAGTTTTCTAACGGAGAAGCAAATATCAAAAAGCTTCTCAAAATAATAGAAAAATAAAGTTCCTTAAAAAGCATTTCTATAGAAGCGTCCCATCCAAACAGCGACCAAAAAATAATTTTTCCATTTCTAGACATAAAAGTAAAAAAACGCCCTCTCAAACGAGACCTAAAACAAAAAGATATGGGTTTAAGGCCGATCCCTGATGTAATCCAACTGAAATTGGTAAATACTTGGTCAAAAAATCTTGTGTTTAAACACAAGTAACAGCTCCTACATACATATCCTTAATGACTTGAATAAAAGCATTATTAACCCCTTTATTTTCTAAAACTCTCCATAGCACTTCTCTTGGAACTTTATCATATGCTTTTTCTAAATCAATAAATATCATATGTAGATCCTCCTTATTCTCTACAATTCTCCATCAAACCTCTCAATAAATGTATGGCTTCCATAGTAGACCTACCCAGCATGAAACCAAAATGATTTTAAGAAACATTAGTATTACACCGCAACCTATGCTCCATAACTCTCTCTCATAGTTTTAAAGTATGATACAAATTAATTCCTCTATAACTTGCACAATCTTGTGCATCACCTTTATTCTTAAAAATAGGAATCAACACACTAATTCTCCACAAATCTGGCATCTTTTTAGTCTTCAAAATAATATTAAAAGTTTAGTAAGCCAAGAAATTCCTTCATCTCCTAAGCATTTCCACACATCTATTAGAATATCATCAGGTACAACAGCTTTTTCATACTTCATTTTCTTTAAAACCTCTCTAACCTCATTTTTACTAATATGCTGATAAAAACAAAAATCTTTATTTTCATTTAGGCTGCTAAGGTCACCAAAGTTAATCGCATTCTCATAATCTTCATTAAAAAGTTTAGAAAAATATCTCATCCATCTTTGTTGAATATCCTCTTCTAATAAAAGCAATTTTTATCTTCTTCGTTCATAAATATCACTTGAATTAAATCCTTACTAATTTATATCTTTGTTAATATATATATATATTTCGTCCTCCTTAGTATATAATCTATTTTATAAATCATTAAAAGTTAAAATTTTTGCATCACATATTATTTTCTTAGACTCCGTATGGACCCTCTTTACATCTTTTTTAATTATACATCTAAATCAATTTTTATATATTCTTATTTTTTATCTTTTCTTACACATTTTGATTTCCCTTTACTTCAAGCACATCTTTTGCAATATTCTTAATATTACTAACTTCTTTTTCCCACATAATATTAGCTTCCTCAAATTTTCATTTATTAAAAAATAAAAACTTAATTTTTTTGTCTCCTCTCAATAGCCCCAAATCAATTGCCCTTGCTCAATACCTCATTCCTTGAACATATCATTTTCATTTCTATCTATAGATTACAGCCAGGGTTTCACAGCAACAACCGATGTCATCAACGACCAACGTCGTCACAACATCAATGTTTCAAAACCATTTGAAAATCAAAATTTGATGCTAGCAATTTCTATCCTCACAATCTTAACCCGTGTTGTCTCAAAATCTTATCTTTGACCAACATATCTGAACATAGATGATCGACAATATCTCGACAACGACACTTGATGCTCGACTCTTTTTAGCAATGTCGTCTTCCCTCTTGATGTTTGAAACACGACATCAATGTCCAACTCTTGACGTCCTAATATTAATAATTTTAAACACAAATCCTAGTTAAATAAATTAATAATTTATTATTTTCCAATTATTTTTAATATTCTGCTAACTCAATTTCTATACACTATTTTTAAGGAATAAAAATTACAACGACGTGTTCTATATTTTTAATAATTGATGTGTCCCGTATCAGTGTTGTGTCGCATCCATGTCGCCGTGTGTCCGTGTCTGTGCACCATAACATCAAACACAAACCCAAAGATCCAAAATACCCTTCCAGATCAAACACACACTTCAATTCAGCCCGTCATTGATCAGGGGAGACGAGTCGTCATTAGTCAGTAGACAACGACTACGGATAAATGGCTTCATTCAAAGCTTCCTAAAGATGAGCAGTTTCAGTATAGTTTAGACGTAAGCCATGATAGTTTCAATATCAATAAAACGACTAATGGTACTATCCATCCAAGATAAACGGTATTTAAATTTTATCACTATGAAATCATTCTTTATGAAACTCATAGCCAAGGTGCTTAGTTTCCTATCCATAATTGCAGATAATCATGCAACAACAAAGATAATTTGGCAGAAAAAAAATCTCAGCCGCACGCAGTAAAATCAAGCACCAAAGTAATACATCATGTAACTTTCATCGAAAAAAAAAATAAAGCAATACATAATGCATGACAGAAGTCACAATACGTGGATAAGAAGCAGTTTCCTGCAATTAAATTATTAATAAAAAGGAATGAAAAAAAAAATCTAGTTGAAGATATACCGTTCAAAATTTGATCATGATAGAATTTAAAACCCTTAAATTATTTTGAGATAAGTGAAATAGATAATCAATCAACTCTAATATTTCACTCATCTTAAATAACTTCAAAGATTTTAAAAGTATCTTAAACATTATGGCCAGGATATGCCCAATTCTTTTTCAAAAGGAATCCCAATCACAATAAAATATGAAAAGGGTTCTCATCTATAAAAAATCACAAAATCATGAGTACAATTTCATTATACATACCCAATTGTTTCAGCATGATAAAGCCGTGCTTGTTCTTCTTTGCTTCCTTCATCAATGGACCACCATCCGAGCAATCTAGATTATAATTGCAAGAATATGACATACAAGCAGAGGAACAAGGATATCATACTTTTATAAGTAATCAATTTTTTAAATACATAAATGCAAACTTGTATGTATGTTACCAATAGGAAATATAGTAATCTAACAATTCATTAACAAAAAACGTGAAACACTACCTTGAGCCATGATGTAGGAAAGCAAAGCAGTCTTGAGCTCTCGATGAGATTGTGACATACCGCCCATTCAGTGATCCACTGCGAAAAAGAAGAACAAGCTTCTCCACCAACTTTGATATGGCAAACAAGACACCAGCCCCTTGCAGAAGAAAAAGTGGAGAGAAGAGAGCTAAAATTGGCATCTCTTTAGTTGATGGTGGTGTTCCCTGAATGGTATAATTTGCGTTCAGGAGTTGTGTAACCATTCATGTATTATAAAATCGTTCTATGTTGATATGTAAATGCTAGATTCAGAATTGAAGGTGGGGTGAAATAAAAAATATCATGCATATGTAAGGAATTCCTCCACAATTCATTATAATCAAGCATATAACCTGGAAAAAAAACAGTTTCCAATTAAATTATAACTCCTTTCTATATGAAAATATATTGCAAATTCCAACAAGTAATTATAAAAATACCACATCTAGCCTATTTTGGTCTACAAGCTGTTGATGCGGAAATTTCTGAGGCAGTAGATTTTGGCATTCTCTAAAATAGCCTGATGTGGAATTTGGAATTAATCAAGAAGAAAAAACAAAATGAAAAGCTGACAAACGGTACTCTGCAAGCAGTGACATGAGATATACTGATAACGTAGCCATAGAGTTGTAGTGTGTTACTGTAACAGCAATATATGGCTATTGTAGTAATTATAGTGGCGGTGATTCTTGCGCGCAGCTGCCATGTTTTCATAGGATTTTGGAAATTTAAATGGTAGTTTGCGCTGATGTCAACTGAGTTTGGAGATTTCAATCTAAATAAGGAATATTTTTTCAATGAAATAAATTAAAACTTAAAGTGAAACTAATACTGTTCTACTAGCCCCAGGTTTTCAAGACAATAGTGGTTCAAAGAATGTAATTATAACTTGTGGTTTAAACATAATTTTCTTTTCTAGTTTTCAATATTGCCAATATAAGTTGAATGCTAGATTTCTACGTAATTTATTATTCTTGATTTTGAACAAAAGTAGCACATTGAAATCTGAATGATGGAAAATAATTAGATTTGCTCACATAATTTAATTGTTTCCATTTTATAGATGAAATTTATGGATAATTTTTTATCAATTTTTTTTTTTAAATCAATTCATTATCAAATGATATTGAATACAAGGTTTTTTTTTTCATTTAAAAAAGAAAATTATTGAATTAATTGATTACTTGTGATCTATGAATCCTCGAATGCCTTTGCATGAGAGCATACAACTCCTCATAATAGTTGCATTAAGAAATCCTAACCCAAAGTCATCTTGCATCAAGTTGATATCAAAGCTTTAGGTGCATCAACAAGTCACTTGAAAGTACGATTAATTATTAGGGTTAATCCCATGCCCATATATGCAAACACCATTATCATGTCAAGTCATTTAAAAAATAATAATAAAATATTGCAAGATTAAAACAAAGAAGATGCTCATTTGTTATCTCTCTTATCAATCGTTCCTTAGCCAGCCCGCATCAAAGTTTGCACACTCCTTGCACCACCGTCCCCACCTTCCCCTCCACCCAATGCCAAACCTCCTAAGCACTAAATCCTACTCACCTCTCAACCGCTGTGAGCTTCACTTCAATCCTCAACCTCCCTCGCTGATGTGAAACAATCCCATGCGAAAATGATTTTCTTAATGAAAGTTTGCACGCTTAGATTTAGAGGCCATAATAGGCAAGTTCTTATGCGGAATTGAACGATAAGATAAATATTAAAAGGCACTTAGCTTAAGTTAAATTACATGAATAAAAGTTAAGTTCAAAACGATAGCCAACTTAATCTGACATTGCATACATGGATCGTTCCAACAATAAATTCCAATACTAACACTAAGATTAGTCTATGAAAGGTCCCTCACACAACTCTTCCTATTACTAGGTTCTAGCGGCGAATAATTGGCATGATCTTCATGAAGATAATAAATTCACATTCAAGGATGCAACTATGAAGATAGAGAGTCGAGTGTTGATTTTACCCAAAGGCAAGAGAGATACGCGCTCCGGCAAGGTAGTATGGTAGTTGGGAATGAAGAGGGCAGCAACCACGAACCTCCTTGCACTTCGCCAAGATTAACTTTCCTCACAAACGTGGACAACAGTTGGTTTGACTTTGGAAACCTGTCTGGTCTGCAGGACAGCAAGGTCTTGTTGCCGTAATCTTTGTACAGCAGTTAGGAGCTCTCCAAAGGTAAGAAATTTGGTGCAAGGGGCTTCAGAACAATAGTTTCAACCTTCCTCTAGTGCAGGACAGCAAATAGACATTTGGGGGAGAGGGGAAAATCGTAAAGGAGCCTGAAGAGAGGCAGCTAGGTTTGGGAGCCGTGAGGGCTGCTGGTTGGCTTAGTTCGGCTAGGAGAGATTGAGAGGATTAGGTTAAGTGAGGATGATTGAATGACTTAATCAAAATCTGAAATTAATTTCCGATTTTGATTCGTTTAGGAGGGAATTGATTTGAATTTGAAATTCAAATCAAATGGAGTTAAGGCCTTAAGTGGGGAATTAATGGGGAGCTCAATTGGGGGGAGGCCGGCGGTTTCAAGAGAGGGGAATGGGAGTTTCATTTCATAATCTGAAATTAATTTCAGATTATGAATGAAATTAAGGGGGGTTATTTTGAAATTTGAATTTTGGATCAAGGCATTGATGGCATTAAACTAGCATTAAATGGATTTCCCCCTTGATGAGGCCGGCGGCATGTAGAGAGGAGAGGAGGGAGATTAGTGTGAATAAATCAATTTCCGATTAGGAGGATGCCACCTAGGATGAGAATTAGTAACTCCACATGCCATGAAATTTGAATTGGATTTAATCCAATTCTTTCCTTATTTGGACTTTGGCAATTATGGAAATTTTGGAATTTATTCAAATTTGAATTTTCGAAATTTGAAGAACAAGGTGGGTGATGACGTGGGGGTAAGTTATGAGAACTCCAATTTACTTTAATTTGAAATTGGAATTTATCAAATAAAACTTTCCTAAATTGGATTTCCAAAATAGGAAAGAATTCGAAATTCGAAATTCAAATTTCAAATTTGGAGCATGCGGGAGGGAGGAGTGGACGATTGGGGAGGTTGCCAGCAAAGTGGCCGGCCGGAGCCGTGAGGGTGGCCGGCGAGTGGACTCCAAGGGGCGGCGGCAATGGAGCTAGGGGAATACTTTGTGGATGAAGAGGGGAGAAAAGAGAAGAACAAGAATATACGAGAAAAATAGAGATAACTAACGAACTCACAAAGAGATCGTAAGAACCGCGAACCTCGAACTCTTCCAAAGATTGGCGGGTATTGCGAATTACCCTCATCGGGCTTCTCCCATCATGAACTCACTAAGAGATCAACAAAAACATGAAACTTTTCATTATCAATAATCATTATCCTTTCCAAGAGGAAGGGGAAGGCTTAAATAGCCAATTACATGAAGGAAAAATAAAAGACATAATTGCCCCTAGGGCCACATAAGACAAAACCCTCAAGTGAGGGTAGAAAAGGAAAAGTACAAATAACAAATAAAATACATCAAGATAAGTAAACACGATCGTAGCCGTTGATCTTCGATGTCCTCATCACTCGCACTCTCGTCCTCTCCCACTCCCTCTTTACAAAATTCCTAAAACCCGTGGCCAAAAATAGCAAAGGAAATTACGATAAAGGGACTCACCAATAAAGTCATTGAACCAACGATGCCTGAAGGAGAAGAGGAGTATTTGAGGCTTGCGAGTTTAAGTTAAACATGTTCAGTCCTCATCTTTCCTTTCACTGACGCACACCATCGAACTCATCACAAATAGCTAAAATAGCTAAATTTCCCAACCTTCAGCATCTCCACCAAATCCCCATCCCTTGTGCACTTGTTGATCACAAAGCTTGCAACACACGCCAACTAAATAATAGTGATCCAAGCTCCCTACTTCTTACATCATCGAAGTACCAAAGCAAATAAGCTCCTACCTAAATCTAGCAACATCACACACACACTCTCTCTCTCTCTCACTCACTATCACTCTCCATCTATTTAATAATCTCTCTTCCTATCTCTATCCATTCTATATGCACTTTCTCAACCCATTTCTCATTCTCTCTCTCTTTCTCTTTTAAAAAGAGAGAGAAAACAAAAGGAAGAAAAAAAAAAGTAAAAAAATAAAGAGAGAAGATACCCAAAAAAAGGAAAAAAAGTGTGCATTCAATCATCGCATCAACCTTGTTGACTAGTGGCAATTGTTGTCATCAACATTATGCCCAGGTATAAAACTGCAACCATCAAAACTCATATGATCCAAACTGGGATATGTTTGGCTGACAAGTAGAGCATATGCTCATTTTTTCTTAGTATAGCGAAGGAAATGTATAGATAACATTCACAACATAGCGAATAAACCCTATGCACGTTTTCTTGACATGATATGAAAAATAGTGTGTTGCAAATTTCTCCTACAAGTACCCCTTGCACATCTTTCTTAGCATGGTGGGTTTTGAAGAGCACACTAATAGTAACTTAGAATATTGATTATACATGTTTTCTTGACATAGTGGGCAGGCGTAGCCCTCATAAATGTTCACTTTGCAAGGGTCGAGAGGCTAGCAAAATTTACATTGATAAGACTAACAAAATGAAATGAAACAAAAATACATGAAAATGAGTAAAACATTAAATTACAAAATCATATATAAGAAATTAAGAATAGGATTGAGCATGGAATTGGACTAAACTAGGACTTACAGGGGACTTGTAGCAAACTCAAAAAGTTACCAACGAACGCAAATAGAACCTCTAGTCTACTAAATTCTCAAAACCATAAATTGAACGAGAACTTGAATTGCGAAATAAGCCAATCAATCCCTCTTATTTATTAGAGGAAAAATGATTTCCCATGGGGCCACTACACAATAATACAAATTATATATTGACAAAATTATTGTGCCTTGAAACACATAATATTTCTATTTTATCAAAATCCCAATTAGATTCGCAACATAGACATGCAAATGATAGGATGCAATATTTTTAAAGATTAAAATAAAATATTGTCCACATCTTGCTAACTAAATATTCACACAAACAACCAAATTCGAGTAACTTCAAGTTTTCTACATGCATCATGATGCAAGATTATACCTAATAAACTGCCTTGGAAGTTATGCAAGCATATAAAAATTCAGTGCATATCCTCTACAATATATCAAATTGCCAATTTTAAATTGTTCGTGTGTGCTCCAATAAAGTGTGTCAGTGTCTAATCTAAAGATCAATATATCCAGTGGACTAAAAGCGAGTTGAACCACAATTTTCCTCGTTCTAAGAAGCGTATAAATATTTTGAAAAACATATAATTAATTTAAAATTCAAACTCAAACATGACATGTACACATGCTCTTGAGTGGGTCACCTTACCTATAAGGCAAGGTAGAAGGTCCCACCTTTCAAGTTCTAATCCTGTGTCCCTAAGAAAGCAGTTGACTAGTCTTCTTTCTATTGGTAAAGTACTACAACAGCAATTAAAAGTGGATTTTATAATCCTTATTTTCTCTCAATCGAACCAGTCTACAATCAGGTAAACTGTGAAACAAACAAGAAAGTCTTTTATTTGTGTAAGGCTTTCAATTCCTTATTTCAAACAAATTTAAATCTCTCAATACCATCTTTACAAAATACAATTATATTTCTAACTCTCAAACTCAATTCTCTACAAGAAAGAGAACAGAGTCAACAAGGTTAAAATTAATTCAAATACTCATATGAAGGATGTGGCAATTGCACATCATAACTCATAATAGAAGTCCATTTTCAAAAACAAGCTTTGGTTTTTCAAATACAAATGATGCAAATAATTATACCCTAATGTTAAGCGTCTTGACAGAAAATATTAATCAGAAGGGATATTATAATCAAAATGCCCCCAAACTCAAAAACAAACTTACTATGGGCCCAAACTCCCATAGAAGTACAAAAAAACTGCAAAACATAAAAAAATTTCAACCGACACCTACCACTTAAAAGTTTAAAGCAACCACCCATCCATTTTGTCTAATAGTTTGACGATAGTGACAATTCTAAGATAAAATTAACTCAAAAACACCAATGTCATATTAATTATACCTCTCTGATCATTCTCAGGAGTTTCATACTAGTAAGAATGTGGCAACAAGTCCACTAAACAGGTGTTTTTGCTATAAATTAAAACTATAAAAGTACAATTATAACCAAGGCTTTCCGATCAAGTATTCACCACAAAATGGCATAACTAAATTAAAGTTAAGGCTAGAGCTTAACAGTTTCCCAATGGATCAATCCCTTGAGTGTTGAATCCTTAAGTGCACTTGATAGAACACAAAGCCTTATGCTAGCTAAGGTTAAGTTAAAATTATCTCCAAATGAAATCATCCATCCCAAATCTATTACGACCCTTGGGGGCGATACAATCCATGACAGTCGACAATGATCCTTCAATTAAGTTAGGCTAATAATCTCCGTTAATTAAAAAGACCTAGGCATCCTATTGCATTTATTATTGAGAAGCTAAAAGAGGTTATACAGAAATAAACTATGATAAGAAATTATACAATGCAATACAAGCTGTTCACTATTGTAGGTATTATATGTTACCCTTGAAGGAGGTATTATAGGTTACCCAAAGAGTTCTAATAAAGTTTTAAATTACATAATTTCTCAAAAGAAATTAGGACATTGACATTCTAAATGAGAATTATCTGTTGTCCTAAAACACCGCACTGGATCAAATTTTAAATTACAAACCTGCTAACATTTAGAGTTGAATTCTTGTCCGCTACATAATGCAAATTAAGGTTATTAGTTTTGATCATACAAGAGATGAGTATGCCACTTCTAAGGATTTCAATGAGAGTTATCAAGACATAGATAATGAATTTCATTTGCTTAATAAATACTATATAATTAAAGATTGCTACTTATTTAAGACCAATAATCTTTATATTCCTAATTCATCATTGAGAATTTTTTTTATTTTAAAATTACAAGTGGGAGGCTGCATCAGACATTTTGATAAAGATAAGATCATTATAATGATTAAGGATAGATAAATTTGGACAATTTAGAAAAGAGATGTAGCATGAAGTCTTTCACAATATAGGATATGCTAATTTGCTAAAGGAATGAAACATAACAGGGTTATATACACTTTTAATCCATATTGACCTAGGAAATGTCCATATTGATCATTATAATGATTAAGGATTGATAATTTTGGACAATTTTAAAAAGAGATGTAGCATGAATTTTTTCACAATATAGGATATGCTAATTTGCTAAAGATATGAAACATAATACCGGGTTGTATAAACTTTTATCATATCCATATCGATACAAGAAGTATGTCTGTATGAACTGTCTTGGGTTTATCAAAGATTACTAAGAAAGCATGATGCTACTTTTACCGTGGATCATATTTTAGAAATAAAATATTTCATAACAGGTATATAATTACAAACATGAATGAGAGGTGCCGAATTTAGGCCAGATGATAAGATCATAGTTCATCTAAACTCAAAAAGATTTTACCAAGAACCTTTTAAGGAAATGAATCTAAAATAGAGCCCTTTTAAATTGAGCAACACATTGGAATTAATGCCTATAAATTATAAATTCTAGCAAAATTTGACATAATTCAATTATAAATGTTTTTTATTTGATCTTCTTTCATGGGTCTATTGACAATTCCTTGGATTCTACTCTTTCCACCTCTTCCTTGTAAGTCTACAAACAATTCTCTGCCAAATGCTTCCTACACAATATATTCCTAAGACTACTGCAGATGATTATGTACACTTATATCGATGGAGATTAGGGGTGCAAACAAGTTGAGCTCGAGCCAGGGGATGTTCGAGTCAAGCTCAACTGCCAAACACCGAACTCTAGCTCGAGCTCGAACTCGAGTTGAGCTCAGAATCTGAGCTCAAAATTCGAGCTTGAGCTTGACTAGTCTCATGTCGAGCAGCTCGTCAAGCTCAGTCCTGAGCTTCGCTATAGAGCTCAGTCGTCGCGTCCAATGTTGTCCGGAGGTCCGTCATCGTCGAGATCCGCAATAGAGTTCAGTCTCGAGCTTGTCATCACATATGCCGTCGAGATCAATTGTCTCGAGCTTGTCGTCTCCCGAGGCTCCGCCGTCAATATCCACCGTCCTAAGCTTGTCATCACGTCCACCGTCCCAAGCTCGTCCATCGTCGTCCAGAGGCTCCGCCGTCAAGATCCACTATCCTGAGTTTGTCATCACGTCCAACGTCGAGATCCATCATCCCAAGCTCATCCGTCGTTTTGGATTTCCCGCCCAGTCAGCTCCGCGAGCTGCTCGTCAAGCCAACGAGTCGAGTCCAAGGCCTGTTCGAGCTCAAGCTCGATAAGTCGTCGAGCTCGAAATTGTGTTCAAGCTCGACTCGCGAGCTCGATAAGCTCAACTCGTCGAGCCTGTTACCAAGTCGAGACCGAGCAACTCGCGAGTCGGCTTGACTCAGTTGCACCCCTAATTTAAACTAAAATTTTATATAAATAGCCGCCAAATCTTAAGAAAATAAAGTTAGCTTTTATGAATATAACTAAATAAAAGAATTGAAGAACCAGTACAATATATAAAAATTCAAAATAAATAAAAAGAGAGACAGAAGACGGTTTAAATCAACTCACATTTCCCTCAAGTCAGCCTCATTCTATGTATGAAGACATCTAAGCTTCCAAATGTTTACCCATAATTTTTTTAATTTTTTTGAGGATCTATGACGAGTCTTTTGCCGATATTATGGAGAAGAATAATTTGTCTCCATCATTTCTTACTCTTTGAGAAGGATTTTCAATTCTCCATCTCTTCTTCAAAATAGATTTCTCATTCCTCATTTTCTTTTAGATGAATTTTACAAGCTCTGTAGTACAATTAAAGGCTTATAGTTTTTCCAACAATTAAAATTCAATAGAGTACTTTTCAATTAAATTTTAGTATTTGTGTCAGTAATTTCATTTTTAATTTATCAGGATTTTTTATTTATTTGGTTAATTTTATCTTTAAACTATCCTTTGTAATAATTATTATGAAAGTTTATGTTTGAATTTTATTTTATCAGATGATCCCCAATTTCTATAAATATGATAGGCTGCTTTGTAATACATCAATTCAATGGATTGATATGATGATAGCAATTAGAGTTTCTTGTCTCCCTTTGAGAATTATGTTCTTCCTCTTTACCAGTTTTTTTTTTCCTCGCTTTTGAGAAATTCATTTGTCTATCTCCTCAATCTCATGCTTCTCCCTAGCTCTCTGATTTTCCTCCATCAAATTCGCCAATTTTTCCCACTTTGTCACAAACCTTATATAATTTATAAAAATGTTACTTCCCTTGGCCCTGAGAAGAGAGAAAATATATGTTAGATCTTAAATAATTAAATACATTTGTGGATGTGATATTGCTTGTGTTCAAACACAAGGTGGATTGACCAAGTATTTCCCTATTTCGGTTGGGTTACATCAAGGATCAGCCTTAAGCCCATATCTTTTTTCTTTAGTCATGGATGTTCTCACTAGACATTTGCAAGAGGATGTACCTTGGTGTATGCTTTTTGCTGATGATATTCTTTTTGTTGACAAGACTAGAGAGGGAGTTGAAGGTAAACTTGAATTATGGAGGTCAACCTTAGAGTCTAAAGATTTTCGCTTGAGTAGATCTAAAACAGAATATATGGAGTGTAATTTTAGTAGTAATAGACCTAGTGAGGGGATTGTGACTTTGGGCGATCAAGTCATTAATAAGAGTACACGTTTTAGATATCTTGGATCTATTGTTCAGAGTGATGGTGAAATAGATGGGGATATTATCAGCAGAATTCAAGTTGGATGGTTGAAGTGGAGGAATGCATCGGGCTTGTTATGTGATAGAAATGTACCCCTCAAACTTAAGGGAAAATTCTATAAGATGGTAGTGCGGCCTGCAATGCTTTATGGTGCCGAATGTTGGCCTTTAAAAGAGAAGCATAATACTAAGTTAAGTGTGGCAGAGATGAGGATGCTCAGGTGGATGAGTGGCTTTACCCTTAGAGATAGGATACGAAATGAGCATATACGTGAAAAGGTTGGAGTAGCTCCAGTAGAAGATAAGATTAGAGAAAGTCGCCTTAGATGGTTTGGTCACATAAAACGGCGGCCTTGCGATGAACCGGTTAGGAGAGTAGAGGTATTAGATTTGACTTATGTTAAGAAAGGTATGGGTAGACCTAAAAAGACTTGGTTAGAAAATATTAGGAATGACCTTTCTTTATTAGATTTAAACAAGAATTTGACTTTTAATAGGACACAATGGAGAAAAAGGATTCATGTAGCCGACCCCACGTAGTGGGATAAAGGCTTGATGTTGTTGTTGTTGTTGTGGATGTGATATTGCTATTGGTTGGGTCTTTGATGCGGACATCCAACCATCCATGCAAATCTGAGGAGGAGCTGAAGATCGACGACTGAGATCACTTTGTTTTATTTTCGTTTATTAAGTGTATTTTAATTTAGTTTTGCAATTTCCCTTTTTACCCTCTTGTCTTATGTAAGCCCAAGGGGCAAATGTGTCTTTTAATTTCTTTTGAGGCCTATATATAGAGGTCCCTTCTCTTGTATTAGGATGATGGATGATTAATAAAAAAAATTGTGTTTTGCACTTGGGTTTGGGAAGAACGTTAATGAAATCCCTATGGGAGGGAGTCAGAGTTTCCACCAGCCGCAGGATGGGTCCGGGCTCGTGGAGTGAAGTCCCTTGGAGAAGGGCAACGTAGTACCTGTCAGACGCAGGATGTGGCCGAGCTCGCGGTTGTATCTTTGATATTTTGTTTCTCTGTTTTTGTTCCTTCTTATTGCTCCTCGTAGTCATATTAATCCTCTCCCTACTTTTAACTTCACATCGTCTCCATCTCCACCTTGTCGTCGGTCCCTCACCCGAAAATCCTCCAAACCGCCGGCCATGGCTCCCTAGCCGCCGGCCTCACCCTTCCCTCTTCCTTCTTGAGTTTCCTAATTTGGGGTGAATGACATTTGGACTTAATTTGAAATTCAAATTATCTAAATTTGAAATTCATAATTTATTTCCTAATTTAGTTCGCCTATTTTAGGAAAGTACTTAATTTAAATCAATTTGAATTTTAAATTCAAATTGGATTTATTTCATTACTTTCCTAACTCATTAAACCAAATTAAGAAGCCTTAAATACTCTCATTAAATGCTCCTCTATTACCTCATGCCGCCGGCCCCTATAAGGGATTATTTTGATTTATTTCCAAATCTGAGAATTCTTATTTGGCTGAAAACCCCACGTCCCCACCTCATTTAATTCCTTCCCAACTCATATTATCCCCGTTGGAATTAAATCCCTAATTCCTCTCATGCTCTGCCGCCCCTCCTCTCTCCTAATTACACTAGAAAAGCTCTCTAGTCCAGAACCTGTGAAGGGAAGTTTACTCTCAGCTTTCTATTCCCAACTAAGGCTAGACATCTCCTCCAATTTCTCTTCGTCCTAGCCCACTAGAATCTGAAAATTCCTCTCAGATTTTTATTGGAAATCTGAAACTGTTTTCAGATTTTAAGAGAAGAGGTTTGGAGCTTGCATCCTCTCTCGATAGCTCCCTAATTTCCAAACCAAATCTGAAATTTGATTTCTGAAATTTGATTTCAGATTTTCCTTTGATCTTTGTCGCCTTCAAATGTAAGAGAAACTTCTTTCTCTTCCATTAAGTTCAATAACGTTAGGATTCAATCCTCCTACCCGTTCTACATCAGTCTTCCTACATAACTCAATCACGTCGTTTAAGTAAGGCAATCAGGAGGAACCAACTTTACCTTCCTTGCCCCACCTCAACCACATGCCCACCCCCATCAGCCGCTTAAATTAAGACCAGCTTCATTCTTCAATTATGTATATAGATAATTCAGTCATAGCACATTTTTGCAGCCAAGGCTATTTGTAACACAGAAAATCATAACCAACATCCAAATTCTACTTGGGAGGTTATTTTTAAAAGGCTCATAATTGCGTGTACTTTTAACATTAAATTAGATGGAAAACATTTTTTTATTTAAAAAAAAAAACTAACAAAAAACAAGTATTTTCATGTTCCATATCTGCAATGAAACCTACTATATTACAGGCGTCCCTTTGAAATGTATAATTTGAATTCCAGAGTTATATTAATTGAGAGAATGCATAACTGAACAGGAGAAAAATACATACCTCTAGTTTCATGCACAACAAAATCTGAAAAGCTACAATTGGAATTTTCATAATATGGCCTCCTATATCTTGCAGGCCACATAACCTATCCTGCTCTTGATCTTCCATTGAAGAAAACATCAAACCACTGTTCCAATCACGATATCGAATTGTTGAAGAAGATGAACTAGTTTCTGGAAAATACCCCCGTCCATGTATCAATGGATTAGACCATTTGGTACAAACAAGGAAAGCAAAGCATTCGGCAATTCTGAAGAGCAAAAATTGTACTCAGTAAATTCACGCCAGCAATATGATGTCAATCAGCATGATGAAGAGAAAATATCAAAATTACCCATAATTTATGAATAAGTCCCACCAGCCCAGAGCACCAACATCACCTGCGCCCACAATTTACAAAACCAGAGCTAACTAAGTAGCAACTAATAAAATATAAATACCTAGTAGCTATGTGGGGTGTAACTAAGCCAAGCCGACTAGTTCCGGCTCGAGCTCAGTTCAATAAATGAATCATGAAATAAGGTCGATAAGCTAATGATAAGCTAATGAGCCAAAGTTTTAACCAATCCCGACTTGACTCATTTAAAATTGTTAACATAGGACACACTTAAATTATATTATAATTAAAGAACTCAAGTATAAAATTATTTAAAATATTTAAAATTATAGCTTACTTATATCAAGTAATTTCTAATTATTTCTCTTCTAATTTCTCTTATTTTATTATTTTATTACAATAGTTACTTAAATCAAATTTCATTTTCTCTCTGTTCTAATAAATGAGTTAGATTGTGAGCCAACTCAAACTCGTGATTTTGAGCTTGAGCTAGAACTCCAATCCGAGGATAGCTTGAGCTCCAACGGACTAGTTTACACCCCAAGTTAAGATTGTTCCTTTGCAACCTAAAAGATCACATAGGCTGTAATTCATACGGAACCATATTGCCATGTGGAGCTAAAGTTTCATGCAACATACCCTTATCTAGGCCCTATGAAGAAAGCAATGCATAAAAAGCATGACTTTTTCAACCATGCCAACTTATATTTAAGGGTCATATCACTCCAAGGTAATACACAGAAGCACCTGACAAATGATGTCGTAATACTCAATAGATTTCATCTCGTAACCTAGCAAAACTAAATGATGACTCTAGCATTGATAAGAACATTCCTTGTCAAGTTCATTTCGTTCTTTTCTTTGAATATTGTGAACAATATTTAAAATTGCATAAAAAGAGGCATGCCTCAGCACTTATTGCAAAAATTCTCCATAAGGTGTACGCTTAAAATAAATGAGGCATGCCTCTACACAACAAAAAAGAGCCGTAAACCTCAACTAGTAGGGTTTAGGGAAACTTTGAAAATAAATCTGATAAATAAAGCATATTCTTAAAGCCCCATTTTATTATTTCACTCCATCTAAAACCACATCTAAACCTAAAATCCTTGGTTCATATCCCTGACCACCTGCGGAACTATATGCAATATTAGAATATATATAGCCAAGTTGATGCAGGCAAAAATTAGGAAAAACCCCTAATTTTTGCAAGAAAAATAACTGATGTAAAACGAACATGCACTGATGATTGAATTAAGGAAGTTTGCACGCTTAAATTTTAAAGCACAATAATTATAAGCTTCCTCTTGATGTTAAACGAAAAAATAAAAATAATAAGGTGATAAAATAGCTTAGGTCTAAACACATGCGAGAGGTTGAGATCATTAAATAGTCAACTAAGTCTTACGTTGCATACATGAGTGGTTTCAACAAGAATTCCAATGCTAACAATAAGATTAGACACTATGCATGAGTCCCTCACTCAACTCTCTAGTTCTCTAAGATTTAGCGGTGAAGAGCTTGACATGAACTTTGTGAGTCAAAATATAACCAAAATTGAAAATAAACTAGGAAAATAGGAAACTTGGGGAAGAGTTCACCATCGTCAAATTCTTAGATGAATTTGAGTAGCAAGGGAGAAGATCCAGAGTCCGGTGGCTGAATTTGAAGAAGTCCTGCGTGTGGGCAGCAGTGGGGGGTCTTCTGAGCAACCAATGAGAGCCTTCCGGATGGCGAATCAACACCAGAAAACTGCTGGAATCCTGAAA
>NW_021319671.1:12413-54113 GCF_001605985.2 Dendrobium catenatum | reverse complement strand
GTTTCTTGATGGAGCTTGGGTTGTAGTGGAGGATGCTAGCGGGCAAAGTGGTGGATGATGGAAGCTTGGGTAGGTCTTGGCGTGGGGAGGAGGAGAACTAGAATTGAAGAAGAAAAATAAGATAAAATAAACCACGAGTCGAGGACGCTTCCAACGACTGGCGGGTAGTGCTTTTGCCCTCACCTTGGGCTCTCCATAGAACTCACACAGAGATCTAGGAGGAAAGAACTCACTAAGAGATCTTCAAGAGGGAACTCACAAAGAGAACACAAGAACCAAATTTTCATTCAATAATTCATCATCCTCAATACAAGAAAGCTAGCCTATAAATAGGCCTCATGAAACGAAAAATAAAAAAGACTAAAATGCCCTTCGGGCTACAACACTACATGACCACCCATAAGGGTATAAATGGAAAAACAACAATATAAAATAAACTAGTACAAAAAAATATAAATAAATAACTAAAAAATCGTAGCCGTTGATCTCCGATGTCCTCATCAATAACACACTTCCCAGGTCACAAAAAAGATACTAAGACAATCTTGAAATAACAAAAAAACAATAATTTTATAATATAAAATAACACTTACAAACTTTTAAAACATAAACTCCTAAAACTGCATTTACATCGCATGAGAAGAAAGATATAGGTAGAGTCGAACTTGCAGAGAGAAGAAGGAGATAAGAAACCGAGACGACGGAGAGGAGAAGCTCGCAAGCTTTCCTAGAGGAAAATGAAGAGAAGTGGAACAAGCTCTCAAACTTTTCCAAGAAAGAAGAAAAATCCTCCGATTTTTTGCTCCAAAAATTGCATCATAACATCTACAGAATTTCAAAGCTTGAACAATCGCATAAAATTTCAAGTCATAAATAGAATATTTACATCGAGCATCATTCAACTTTTCACTAAGTAAGCAATAGGCTTTTCTTCCTCCCTAAGCACAGCATCAATACCAACATGTGAAGCATCACAATCAACTTCAAAAACTTTTTCAAAATTTGGCAAGCTAAAGATGGGAGCTTGACTCATTTTGCTTTAATCATTTGAAAAGTTTATTCAGCTTGAGGTGTCCACCTAAAGATTCTCTTTTTCAAACAATCAGTGATATGGGCAATCAGAGAACTAAAGTTTTTAATAAATATTTGATAAAAAAAAAAAGCTAAGCCATGAAACCCTCTCACCTCGCTTATATTTTTAGGAGTAGGTCAGTTTTGAATTGCCTCAATTTTCATAGGATCAACCTTTATTCCCTTCGCAGACACAATGTATCCCAAAAAAGTTAAACTTGAAGTCATGAAAGAACATTTTTTAAGATTAATATGCAACTTTTGCTCTCTTAGTGTTTGCATAATTTGTTTCACATGATTAATATGCTCATAAGGGTGAATTCTATAAATCAGAATATCATCGAAATACACCATAACAAACTTTCCAATAAAATGTCTTAAAACATGATTCATTGTTCTCATAAATGTGCTATGAGCATTAGAAAGCCCAAAAGGCATAACAAGTCATTCGTACAATCCTTCTTTGGTTTTAAAAGCAATTTTCCATTCATCTTCTAGTCTTATCCTAATCTGATGATACCCACTTCTCAAGTCAATTTTGGAAAAGATTTTGGCACCACTTAACATGTCCAACATGTCATCCAGCCTAGGAATTGAAAATCTATATTTGATGGTGATTTTATTTATAGCCAGACTATCCACACATATCCTTCATGTTCCATCTTTTTTAGGAGTTAGTAAAGCTGGCAAACCACAGGGACTTAAGCTTTCCTTAATCAAACCCTTCTCTAACAATTCAATCAGTTGCTTAAAAAGTTCTTCATGTTCAGTTGGACTCATTCTGTAATGGGGAAGATTAGACAAAGTGGCTCCATGTATTAAATCAATGTGATGTTGAATATCTCTCATCAGTGGCAAACCTATTGGCAACTCTTCATGCGTTATATCAGAAAACTCATCAATTAAATGTTGAATTTCTTTAGCAATTTGAGAAGTTGAATCAGTTTCTTTTCCTATCACCAAGTAAGCTACCTCCGATTGTTTCAACTCATTTGTGTTAAGAAGCAGTTCATGAGTGTTTGGTTTTGCAACTTTGGTATTTTTGGCAGGCGGGTCAGGCACATTTTTTTGAGGATAAATCTCTTTATTCTTCTCTCTTTTTTTTTTAATTTTAAATCAGTCAACATCCCCCTTAACAGGTGATGTAGACAAAAGGGGGGTCAACACAAGTCCAAAATAAATCAAATTTTGGCTTCCCTTGAGTCTAGTAGTTTAACATATTTGAGCTGAACTTTTAGCTCATTTATGAGCTGGCTTTAGTTCAATTATTGAACTAAGGGTTAGCTCATTATGAGCTAACATTTTAGTTCATTTATTATCTTTTAATTAATGTCTTTTATGCTTTTTATGTTTGTATTTATGTTTGTCTCTGGGAATTCCAAACCGGCCTTTGGAATTCTAAGATTTTCTTTTCCCCATGAGGTGGCCCTTTGGCTTCCTCCTTGGCTTTTCGTATTTTGCGTTTTGCCTCTTGGAACTCCGGCCGGCCGCTGGTTTTCCCGTGCCTGGGCTCTTTTCCCGTGGCCGTGCCCCTTGGTTCCCGCGCGGCCTCCTTGGCTCCCGCAGCTGCCCTTCGGTTCCTGGTTTGGGGCTGATTTCCGTGAGCAAGGGGGGAGGATTTATATGTTTTAATGCTTAGATTAATGTGTAATGTGTCTTTTCATATTCCCTTTCATACCTATAAATATGGGGGATTTGTAATGTTTGAAAGTAAGTCATGATATGTGATTTTTGGAGAAAATCTAACATGCGGGTTTGTTTGGAAATCCTGCGGGCTCTTTCCACCCTTCTTTCTCATCCCCTCCGGAAATCCTGCGGGCTCTTTCCAACCTTTCTTCTCGGGCTTCTAACCTCTTTCGTCTCTCCGCAAGTGCCACTCCACCTGTATCTTTCTTCCAAGTGCAGCAACTTTAGGGTGTCGTCATTTTGTTTGCAAGAGTCGTTTGTATTGTTGTAAATTTTCTTTTGTTTAGTTTAAATTGAAATGTAAGAGTTTGTTCTTCCTTTTCTCGTCTTCTAGTCTTCGTTGTGTCGTCTTGTGTTTTTCTCTTTGTGATCAAAAAATATAGGGTCCCCTATATTTTTTGATTGCATCATTAGGTACTATATTTTTTTATTGCATCATTTGGTATCATAGCAAGTTAGGAAATCTTAGGATTGTGGTTTGTCAAGTTAGTTCGTCAAAGAGTTTTATTGTAAGTTTTGTCAAGTCAAGTTGTGAGTCTTGTCTTAAGTTTTTTAGGTGAGTCTTTTGAGTCTTTTTTGAGTCTGTCAAAAAAATGAAAAATATCAAAAATATGGCTACATTCCAGGAATAAAGCGATCAACATAATCCTGATGTCCCGCAACCATTGGACAAATGGATACCTACAGAAGGAGATTCTACTGACCCACTTCAAGATCGTTTGTACAAGCTTCAGTATCACATGTTCCTATGTGATCAAAAATTCGAGAAGTACAAAAGATATCTACAACAGCAATTCGAGAAGAAGCAAGAAGAAATTCTGAAAAGATTTGGCGAGAAACTCAAAGAACTGGATGAACAGTATACACCGCTCAAGGGAATCATCAACCAATTCATCAGGAGCTGAATTCGCAAGAAGGGGAGTCTGATGTAGACAAAAGGGGGGTCAACACAAGTCCAAAATAAATCAAATTTTGGCTTCCCTTGAGTCTAGTAGTTTAACATATTTGAGCTGAACTTTTAGCTCATTTATGAGCTGGCTTTAGTTCAATTATTGAACTAAGGGTTAGCTCATTATGAGCTAACATTTTAGTTCAATTATTATCTTTTAATTCAAGTATTTTATGCTTTTATGTTTGTATTTATGTTTGTCTCTGGGAATTCCAAACCG
Organism: Dendrobium catenatum; assembly: GCF_001605985.2. NCBI lineage: Eukaryota > Viridiplantae > Streptophyta > Magnoliopsida > Asparagales > Orchidaceae > Dendrobium > Dendrobium catenatum. The sequence goes on along the minus strand of NW_021319671.1, from coordinate 50,187 downwards.
ACCTTTGGAATTCCAAGATTTTCTTTTCCCCATGAGGTGGCCCTTTGGCTTCCTCCTTGGCTTTTCGTATTTTGCGTTTTGCCTCTTGGAACTCGGCCGGCCGCTGGTTTTCCCATGCCTGGGCTCTTTTCCCGTGGCCGTGCCCCTTGGTTCCCGCGCGGCCTCCTTGGCTCCCGCGGCTGCTCTTCGGTTCCTGGTTTGGGGTTGATTTCCGTGAGCAAGGGGAGGGAGGATTTATATGTTTTAATGCTTAGATTAATGTGTAATGTGTCTTTTCATATTCCCTTTCATACCTATAAATATGGGGGATTTGTAATGTTTGAAAGTAAGTAATGATATGTGATTTTTGGAGAAAATCTAACCTGCGGGTTTGTTTGGAAATCCTGCGGGCTCTTTCCACTCTTCTTTCTCATCCCCTCCGGAAATCCTGCGGGCTCTTTCCAACCTTTCTTCTAGGGCTTCTAACCTCTTTCGTCTCTCCGCAAGTGCCACTCCACCTGTATCTTTCTTCCAAGTGCAGCAACTTTAGGGTGTCGTCATTTTGTTCGCAAGAGTCATTTGTATTGTTGTAAGTTTTCTTTTGTTTAGTTTAAATTGAAATGTAAGAGTTTGTTCTTCCTTTTCTTGTCTTCTAGTCTTCGTTGTGTCGTCTTGTGTTTTTCTCTTTGTGATCAAAAAATATAGGATCCCCTATATTTTTTTATTGCATCAACAGGTTTGCTGTCACAGGTTCAAATAAAGCAAAACTAAAGTTTAAAGATTGCATTAATAAATATACAAATTAGGTTGGTAGCTATAATTAAAGATTGGAGGTATTAAAAATTTGATACGTAGACATTATACCAAAAAATTCAATGGAGATGAAAAATTATTACCGCAAAGCTTAAGCAGTGTGAATGTTGTGGCTGCTATAAGAAACACCATCGATATTGCAACCCAGAAATGCTGGAGATATAGAAAGTGATGATTCAGTTCAAACTGATTACAAGAGTGAAAAAGAGAATTGAGCAACTTACAGAAATAATAAACTGCATTAGAGCAACAGTTATTGCAGTTTATAATGCACATACAAAAGTATGAATTGAGCAATGGTATGAATCTTTAAGAAAGGTTGCGGGTTCAGTGAGGTAGATGTCCTTCACAATTCAGAATATGTGAATAAATTTTCTTAAAGAAAAAATTAAATAAAATAAAGACCATGCAGTAGGCATTAAGTTGAGAAGAAAAAACACAGCATTCACTTGTTGATAATAGACCCAGCAACTGATTATTTATTCAAATAGAAAATTAAGATCCATAATGAGTTGAATCCTTGCAAGTTTACTTTGACTAGAAAACTGGTTTAATATCAAGTTGAGTTCACTGGACTCAAATCAATTGATTCTAAGATGGATAGAAATAGGCAACAAGTTGACTCAAAATTAACTCATAAAAGTCGAAAGGTACGAGCTCTTGTAAACATTACAAAAAACTTACCAATGCACTGACAAGTAGTTTATTTTTATCTTATATATCATCTCAGTATTAGATAAAAATATAATAAATTTGCATTGGCTTGAATTAGATTGCAAGTGAGTTGCCTTAAACTCGAAACTAACTTCAAATAGGTTTAGATTTAGGTACGCTAGATGAAACACAACCAAACAGGTTGAAGGGGCTATTTGGTTGGATGAAAAAAGGAATGCAAAGTAAAGGAAAAAAAATGTAGTGTAAATCATTCTCGTTCATTTTTTGAGGTAAACCAAACTAGCCCAGTTTTGAGAGAGAACAGTTTACACCACAAGCAAACTCGCTTGCCACCACCAACCGGCGTCTGCCTCCACCACCGGCCACCTCCAACTGCCGCCAGCCACCACCACCGGTCGCCATCCACTACCGCTGCCACCGCCGGCCACCGCTGGCCACCACCACCACCCACCACCGCCATCAGCCAATTTCTACCATCTTTAAACTTTAAATTACATTCATTTTACTTCAAACTACACAAAAAAAAAATCATTCTCCTGAATTTACTTTACACTCATCCAAACAACTCCAAAGTATTCCTTTTACACTGCATTCATTTTTTAGCCAACCAAATAGCCTCTAAGTCATATTCAATTCAACTAAAAACCAAGTTTGTTTCAAACAATTTCCAATTTGGGTGTTTTATTAGAGAGATGCATGGATGTTTGAAACATTATTATCCTGCACATGATGTATTATATCGGAAAAATAATTTGATAAAGAAAGCACTTCTAACAAAGCTAGATGGCTTGTTATAGTACAACACAAAAGCTTTAAGTACGTTTAAATCTCTGCCAACAATCTGTTATGGCTCACTCAAATCAGAATCCTTGGAACATGCTAATGGAACAGGTATTAGGCATTTATTAGGACTAGGATGTTCATCTTCAATTACGATAAGGATTAAAATGATCCCTTGACTCTTTATGAAAGACCAAAATGATCATCAACTATTCAAAAATCTCATTTGAGCCCCTAGACTTTTTAAACAAGGAACTAAATGATTCCAATGGAATAACTTATTTGGCCTCTATTTAAAGAGTCACAAGACCAAATTGGTACTTTTATATAATCAAAAATTATTTTGATCCTTCAGAAAAAATTAGGGGACCAATTTGATCCTTTTCTCATCTTCAATTATACTAATAAAAATACGAAAGTAAGCCAAACAAAGTCTAGTAGACAAATAAAAAATTATCATAATTTTTTATATTAGATATTATATGATAATTTAAAAAAAAAACAATCACTCTCATATTTAATAGAAAATCATTTATAATTTATTGACAAATTATGTACAAGATATTATGAAGAATTAAAATATTTAATACAACAACAACATCAAGCCTTTATCACACTATATGGGGTCAGCCACATGAATCTTTTTTCTCCATTGTGCGGCGTCTTATTAAAAGTAAAATTCTCATTTAAATATAATAAAGAAAGGTCATTTCTAATTTTTTCTAACCAAAGTCTGTTTAGGTCTACCTCTACCTTTCTTAACATAAGTTAAATCTAATACATCTACTTTCCTAACTGGGTCATCAGAAGGCCCCCGTTTTATGTAACCAAATCATCTAAAGCGACTCTCTCTAATCTTATTTTCCACTGGTGCTACTCCAACTTTTTCACGTACATGCTCATTTCGTATCATGTCTCTAAGAGTACAGCCACTCATCCATCTGAGCATCCTCATCTCTGCAAAACTTAACTTAATATTATGCTTCTTTTTTAATGGCCAACATTATGCACCATAAAGCATTGCAGGTCTAACCACCATCTTAAGAATTTTCCCTTTAGTTTGAGGTAGACTTTTCTATCACACAACAAGCCTGATGCATTCCTCCACTTCAACCATCCAATTTGAATTCTAGTAATAATATCCCCATCTATTTCACCATCACTCTAAACAATAGACCCAAGATATCTAAAATGTGTACTCTTATTAATGACTTGATCACCCAAAGTCACAATCCCCCCCCCACAAGAACTATTATTATTAAAATTACACTCCATATATTCAATTCTAGATCTAAACAAACAAAATCCTTTAGACTTAAAATTGACCTCCATAATTCAAGTTTACCTTCAACTCTGTCTCTAGTATCAACAAGAAGTATTTAATGAATGATTAAATTTTCCATTATTTGAAATTAGATCAATAATTAAAAATGAACTTATTTTAACGTCAAAAATAATTAAAACTAGTATAAAAATAAATTTACACCTTTTAATAATCAGTAAGAAGAAAGATTTTTTTTTTTCAGTTTTTGACACCAAATGAAAATGGAAAGGAGATTTCACGAACCTAAACAAGCACTAAATGAAAATTAAGACCATCTAATTACATAGCAATTGAAAAGCTCGGAGATCATTTATTGCATTTCAATCCCTGGCAACAGCTTGAAAATCTGATTTGCAGCTGAAATCCAGCAGATGGAAAGTCTACCAGAATTCTGCAGATCGAGAAACCTTCCTGCACTCCGAAATTGATCTGCAGTTGAAATCAATCAAACTGAAAGCCTTCCTACACTCCCAAATCCCATCATACCTGCAAAGTCACCTCATCGGTAAAGACCATAACTCCACTAAGAAGACGATCTTCTCACCTAATCGGCTTCAAGAAAAAGGGAATTCGCCTAAGGAAAATTGAAACTTCTGATTTCTTATTCAATGAATTGAGTAAACTACAAGAAGGGCTTTAAATAGACCAAAACCAAAAAAAACCAAAATTAAAAAAATATCCTATCTCCTAAAGCCATTAACCACCCGTAACAAAATGAAATTACAAAAACAACTCTTATAATTGTGACATGCTCCCTAGGTTGAAAAAGACTTCATTCTCAAAGTTTGACACAATTTATTTTTCATAGTCGGATGAAAGATCAGCTATAATGAAATATGTGCAAATATTAGAATCTGCTGATAAGTCAATCTTATAGGCATTCTCCCAATGTGTTTAATAATCTGGCCTGGATCCTCAGCTTTCAGCTTAAGCTTTGCAAAAGAACTCAGAAATCATTCCTTTCATAAATGGATCCCAACAAAAACACAGACACAAACATAAACATGTTCTCAAAGTGATGGTCAATTACAGACCCAAGTAAAACGAGCTAATGAAACCAAAGTGATGGCCAATTCATTGAATGTAAACTACTTACCGTTTCCATTGAAGTCAACGCATTAAAAATTCTAAGAAAAGAACAAAAAAGGCAGCAGATATAGCATTAACAAACTTACAGGAAGTGTCTCCCATATAGCTTCATCACTCATGCTTTCTTCATCTCCGGGCATTAGAGCTCTACACATTCTGACATAAAAGGAAAAAACGATCAAAAAGAGTTCACTGAAGACTTTTCCCAAATTAAACCACAAATGTCATAGAGCAAATCTAAGGACAGGGTGCCAACAAAATAAACTCCACATATAAAATTATAAATGCTATGTCCATATTACAATTCAGCCAGTGCTCTGAAAAAATATCAGCATCTTCATTAATTTTATCCCAACTACTTAGGGTAAGCTATATGTCTATTCATCTTGTTGTGCTCAACCTATTTTGGCAAATCTTATTTCTTCAACATTGAACACATTTGATTAATTGTAAAATGGTTGAATAGCTTTGTTCTTTAATTTATAAGTGTAAGGGAATAATGCTCATCGGCAAACCTACATGCGCAAGCACTCTAGACAAACAAAAGGATTTCTCATCACTGTATTTCTAAAAAGAACATGTACTCAACAAGTATGATCCTTTCTTAATTAGATTAACAAATAAACTCTCTAACCCTTTCATAAGTTATAGAAAGAATTCAGGGCCAAAACAAAAGAGTATATTCTCTTTTTTTTTTTCTTTTTTTTTTTTGTGGACATTTAGACCAATTAAGGCAAATTCACACACACATCACATACGTGAGACTCAAATCCAAGGACTCTTGGTTAGTAACCAAAGACTCTTTGATGAGGACATCGTCAGCGATTTCGACACGTGTACCATCGGAGACGCCGGAGATCGACGGCCACGATCAGGAGTTTTATTTTGGGTCATTTTATGTAGTAGTTTATTTTATTTTTCAGTTTTACGGTTTTACCCTTAAGGGTGGTCTTTTGATATTGTAGCCCCGAGGACATTTATGTCTTTTTAGTTTTGTTTCATTTTGGCCTATTTATAGGAGGCCTCATACATTGTATGAGATGATGAATTATTGATAATGAAATTTTTATGTTCTTATTGATCTCTTAGTGAGTTCATGTTGATCTCTTAGTGAGTTCATGAGAAGAGAAGCCCTAGGAGGGTAATTTGCAATACCCGTCAATCTTTGGAAGAGTCCAAAGTTCGCGGTTCTTACGATCTCTTTGTGAGTTCGTTAGTTATCTCTATCTTTCTCACAGATTCTTGTTCATCTCCTCTCTCCCCTCTTCATCCACCCAAGTCTTCCCCTAGCTCCACCTCCCCAAGCCGACGACCATCCCCACCTGATCGCCGGCCTCCTTCCCACGGCCTTCCCCACCCGATCGGCGGCATCTCCTCCCTCCTTTGGACCGCCGGCCATACTCGTGATCCAAGTCATTATGACATTCAAATCGTCATAATGACTCCTTAACTTGTGTTTTGCAATAAAGGAAGAATCTTGCAATTTTGAATTCAAAATTTGAAATTCAAATTTGAGGCTCAAAACTTTCCATATTTGCAAAAGTCTAAAAAGGAAAGTTTTTGAATTTGATCCAATCCAAATTTCATGACATGTGGAATTATTAATTTTTTATCCTATGTGGCATCAACATGATGGAAGGTAAATAACCAATCCCTAATCTCCCTCCTCCCCTCTCTCCATGCCGCCGGCCTCACCATGAATGGAGCCCCATTCAAGCCACCAATTAATGCATTGATTACACATGAATTTGAAATCAATTTCAAATTAATCTTCCCCCTATTTCATTCAAAACCTGAAATTAATTTCAGGTTTAAAATAACTCCCTCCCCTCTCTCTAGCACCCGCCGGCCCCCCTCTTAATGGGCCCCACTTAATGCCCATTAATCCCCCTTATCTCTATTTGAAATTTGAAATCAACTTCAAATTAATTCCCTCCTAATCTACTCAAATTCTGAAGTTAATTTCAGATTTGAGTAACTCTCATTCCCTCTCCACTACCTCTCTCCACAAACTAATTAACTCACATTAATTCCCTCCCTTAAGCCTTCCAAACAATCCGTAATTCCCTCTCAACCCCAACAGCCGGCCCTCACAGTTTCCCCCTTGGTTTAATCTATTCTTTGGTATTACGGATTGCTGTCCCAGAATTTCAGAGAGGACAACCTGCTGTCCTGCACCACTTGAAGGCCACGGCCAGCTGTCCAGCAGCCCCAGTCTCCCCATAACTGCTGCCCGGAGTTCTGTCCACCTCAAAGGATTGCTATCCTGCAATTTTCAGCAAGGTAGTTTGATGTCCAGGTTGCTGGAACGGTCCCATTTGCTGTCCAGAATTTCTGGATATTGACAGATTGCTGTCCCAAGAATTCTAGTAAGAAGAATTGTTGTTAAACCCTCCGGGAATACACTCTTGCACTGTTCATCAACTCCTCCAGCTCCGAATAGCTTTCCCGTGGACAGTATTGTAAGCTCCCTCTTCCTCGTGGTGATCACATTCGTGTTGCTAATATCTTTCTTTTGTTAACCGCGAGAGAGCTTGAGTGAGGGAAACTCAATGTGACTTTTCTAAATATTAACCCGTGGATTATTGTTAAAGTGCATTCGTCATTACTCGCATGTTTGTTATTGTTTTAAATTGTTGTGTCTAACGAGTTTGTAACAATACCTAAGCAATTCTGCAACTGAGATTTCATTAAATCATTAATTGTGACTCGTTAATATTTATATCGACTTGCTTACTCAATTGTCTTATTATGTCTCCGAGCAATTTCGATATTGTTTCACATCACTCTTGGTTAGTAATTAAAGCTCGCAACCAACAAGCCAAGGTGAAATGTGTAAAAGAGAATAACATAGGCTATTGCCTCAGCTATTGTATTATTTGTTAACATTCAGGAGTAACTAAAGGGATGCAATTTGTTAGATGCAAATATCATATGAGCAACATAAACTTATTTTGGACACATCTTCACGTATTAATGGATAAGTCATAGGTCTTGCAATCCAAAAGCTGCCACTAGAATAAACTTGAGACAGGTCATTTTGGCATCTAGACACGGTCATTTTTTTGCCATGATAGATTTTAAGGACTTCTACAATAAAAAAACTGAAATACAGATCATTAAAAGCACATAAAAGGGGGATTTTATGGTATCTGACTTGTTGAAAACTGGAAAGTTACTCAAAAGCTGCATCCATACAAAATATACTTTGTAGTACCCAAAAAAACACAAATTTGAATGAAGCATTGGGCAAAATATACTATTTCCAATGATTTCAACAGGAATAAATGGAGGAGCATTAATAAAGGCAGCTTCAAAGAATTTGCACAAAGTCAATTGATAAAAATGATGATGTGATTGTACACTAGAAAAACTGAAATAATGGTTCCAAGATTCGGAAGCAAGATGCCTGCAAAGTTCTGGATAATCCACAAGTAAGAGAACAGTTAGATGAAAATAATTAAACCCATATAATGCATACTAGTTCCAAAAACCAAGTAAATCACTAACTCAAGAAAATGCATCTTGTGATATGTATGAACGAGTTCTGTTATTTTTCTTCTTGACGTGATAAATGATAAGGTTAAGATGTACCACAAATTATAAGAAATACTTTAAAAAAAAAAAACTCATTTTCCTTCCAGTAAGATACTCAGATTTTCAGAGGCATCTTGATTTGAATAGGTTGCTGTGAAACACCCAGAACATACTTTATGAACGTTTACAAGAAAATTGATTCATTAAGGCCATAAACACACAAATTAGAGGAAATTTACGATGTATCAACTGTTGGAAAAAATCAAGAGAAAACTGTTCAAGCAGCAGCCAAAAGAAAAATAATTTATGATCCAACTTAATATAATCAAAGAAGCACTCAAGAAAATGTTTCAAATGTTTTCCAAACAAAACAAATCGAGGAGAAATTTTCATAAAGCCAACCCCAAATATTTCATAAAAATATACTAGCGAGGATGATGAAGATTGCACATAAGAATATAAAAAGAATCTCAAAGATTCAAAGCAGGTGGAATTGTGGAAATAACCAATCTTTTAAATATACCAACTTAAAATCAGTATAGCATTCTTCTGACAACCAAGTAAACCAGGCCTTTTAAAAAAATGTAGCAAGTAGTTTGCATAAATTTTTTTCCTTCTTGATCAGATGAAAATGTACCTGAAGTTGTCGAGAAGAATGATTACTTCAAAAGCCAAAAGTGGAAGAAAAACAATCTTTAAGCTCATGGCTGCGGGTTCAGGCCCTGCAAATTAAACACTTCTAACAAGTGAGGCAATGAACAATTATCTAGAAGTTCAATTAGTTAATTGATCAATATAGTCATGCATTATCATACGAAAAATTTTATACCAACCATCTATGTCTAATTTTGCTACAGAAGTAATTAAAACGTGAAAAACATTGAGTTATATTTTGTTTCATGAATTGGTAATGTTTACCTCTAAGGCTAAGGAATGTACAAAGAAGCAGCTCAAATGCCACAAGTAATGGTATCGCAACAATAGTATGGCACGGTGCCCACTGAGGTCAAAATAATTTCATAGATATAAAACTGATTGGAATTGATGGGATGAGTCTCAAAAGAAAACAAGTTAATAAAAACATACTTGACGATCATGAGGTAATGCGGGAGCAGGTAAGGAGAACCTTCCTCGTGCAACAACAGCATGAAAGATCCAAAGAGGGGAAAATATCATCCTATAAATGTAAATACTTACATTAGCAAAAAAAAATCAGCACTGTTATGCATTTATTGATTGCTAAAATGTCATCATTTACTTCAAAAAGATGAAGAACTACAAGACAATCTATCTCTAAGGATTATCAACAGTCAATACAGTTGGAAGTTTCCTTTAATTTTCTTCTTTTTTTTTTCAGCTCCACCTGACATGTACAAAAACAACCCCTCTCAGATGGTACAATGCATAAATCATTTGACCGCGTGCTTTATTTAAGGAAAATACCTAGCAAACCCGATGATATCGGAATTGAATTGCAACAACCGTAAGAAAATAGAAAAAATAAATAAATAAATACAACAAATAGTGATTCCCAAAGCTGATGTTGCAGAATCCTTGAGGTTGAATCGGGAAGCATGAAGAAAAACAAGTGAATCATCAAGAATTCATGCAGGGAAAACATCCCGAACAATGACTCAAAATGCCATTCAAAACCTTTCATTAAATATAGAATCTAAGGCTAAAAAAATATTTTTCTTATTACAATCCAAACTATGTTTAAAAATTAAATAAATACATGAATATTTGGCCAAAATTAATATTGGGCCAGCAAAGACTGGAAAGGTCTAATTCAACTCCTTTATCTCCTAGTCTAGAGGAACTCACACCGAGATATTGTATAGACCTATAAGAATTGAACCTTTACAAATCAACTAGCTAATTGAACAGCATTATGTGCCCTAAGGGCTAGAAGAACTCTCCTCAAGATAGCAAAAGTAGAAGTTTTTGAATAAAAAGTATAAGTTTTTGAAAAGTCCTCCATTATGTCAGAACAGTCATAACATTTCCAAATGCTAAAAGTTTAAGTGCTGGCAGAAGAAATAACAGCACATCCTAACCTACATAAACTCAACTACCCATATACAACAACAACAACAACAACATCAAGCCGTTGTCCCACTACGTGATGTCGGCTACATGAATCCTTTTTCTCCATTGTGTCCTATTAAAGGTCAAATTCTCGTTTAAATCTAATAAAGAAAGGTCAAATTCTCAACTACCCATATAAACAAAATAAAAACTGAAGTGTGGCTTGATGGTTGCTTGAATCGATAGCTTAGTAGCAACATTAAAAAGGATGATCGATGCTAATGTTAAAAGGCAAAATGCATGCAAACACATTAGATAATTGCTGACTACTTATTATAACACGCCTTCATGGCTCGAATGGGATAAGAACAAATAGGAGAACTGCATATCATGTGCAAAAGATAAGTAAAACAATTTGAGGATCAACTGTATCTTGCTATTTTTCGTTTCTATTTCATCAAATAATACAAAGTATCTATTGTTTTCGTGGTTTCAAGTTGATTTTTGTGGAGAATTCTCGCTGTTTTCCAAATATTGATAGGAAATACTTGAGAGCTACAAGTGTGTCATATCACTTAATTGCAACAAGAAGTTAACAAAAGAAGCAAAAAAATAAAGAAACTGGATTGAGCAAGAGTCTAATCAATTTCCCACAAATCCTTTAAAGCTTCTTCATGGTCAGAGATCACAAACTAAGTCAAGAAAAAGGAGTGGAATCAAGAGCAACAGACTTTGACGATGAAGTCGATGAGGGAGAGAGAGAGAGAGAGAGAGAGAACAAAGAAGAAGGAAAGCAAGGAGAACCTAGCTCTAATACCAAATTGATGCAGAGCATGCAACACAGCCGCAAAGAATGTAAAAAATAGAGAGAAGATAGTAAAAAAAAATAAAGTAGCGATTTCTCGAGTTATTGTTGTTGAATCCTTATGTGCAAAGAACTAGACGTGAATCCTAAAGAATCTATAAGAAAAATGCATCCCATGCAAGAACTTAAAATTTCAATCATAATAATTAATTGAAATCCCAATAAATGAAGCCCTCTTTTAAGTATTTACTAAAAAACTAAAGCCTAAAAGAAACTATGAACAACAAAAACTCATTTCCCCTTAGAACGATAGGAGAGAGTTCTGTAATAAAAAATTTGGAAAAAGGTTTTGCTGAGCTACTCTGCAAAGATGAAAATTGTTAAAACACAAAAAAATTATGAACAAAGAATTTATAGTAATTTCTTTGAATGACTTCCGTCTACTATATCATGAAATGAGAAAGCCATTCGTTATATATAGAAAATTTCATAAGATATTGTATGCTACATAATTTATTCTTTACGAAGAATGTGAGAGGATCAGTAATGCGCATGTAGGAATGTTGAATGATTTAAGAGTTCCAAATATTGTCAAAATTGATCCTCTTACATGAGATCTAGCTCTGATCTTTATACTCAAGTTGTCCCTAGAAGGCAAGCAAATGGTTCATTAAAATGTTATCACTGGGAGGTGTTTATTATTACATGATATTAGGGCATGATGGAAACTTCCTAAAATTGGGACTTTATAATCACTGCTTAACATTGGGGATCGGATGATCGCAACTTAATGTAATAAATGTATTTGGTCTTTAAATTCTTGTGCAAAAGCTTTCTTTTTATGCATTATCTTTTAAAATTTCAATATCCTGAATACCACAAAAGTAATGTTTTGAGTCTTCCCGAGATGAGTTACAACATAGAATTGTTGCGCGAGAGGTATTTGAGACTCTAAACCCTTGAGAGGATTGATGGACTACTAAAAGTATTAATGTTGCTGTATTCTCAAGAATAATTATTGACAAGTCATATCAGTAATTGCTTCAATATGTGGGTAGTCCACATATATGATGAAAATCTTTGATAATTGGGTGGATTTTGAGGATCATAAATTACAAACAATCTTTATTCTTATTAAAATCCAAACTAATTTAAAAATTAAAATAAATGCATAAAAATTCAACCGAAATTGATAATAGGCACAAAAAGACGTGAAAAAAAAAAAAAAAAAAACCCCTTCAACTCCTTCATATCTTGGTTCAAGTATTTATATTTGGTTTATAAGAAATTATTTTTTTCTGAACCAATTGGTTGATTTTGCTGCAACATATGATACATGATAAAATAGCATAATGGAGTACTATACTAAACCACCATCACTAAAATTTACAGGCATACTAACTCACTCGCATCTTCAGTAATTCTGCTGCCTTCTGATAATGTATCAAACATTTTTTTCAACGGTATATGCATCATATGACGACTAGCAAGACAAAAACAAGCTTTTCAAATGCAGCAAACTTCATAACAGCCTATAAGCTACCTGAAAAGGATTTTGGCCTTGTTGAAGATCAAGGAGGTACCCAACAAATTATTGTGTAAAAACTAAAAAGAGTCAGTTCACAAACGTGCCATCTCAGGAAAATAGAAAGCAATGATCCTCGAAGCAAAATCTTGAAACAACCCAACAAGATAACAAATGCAATATTGCTGTTCAGCAACATGAGAATTCTTTGCCGAATCAGGCCTTTCTTAGAGTGAAACTAGGCCAAAATTTAGAATGCTGAGATTTAATGAGTCAAATGTCTTTCATAAACACAACACATAAAAACTAAAGAAGTAGTCATAGAATTAAACACTCATGTAACAAAAGAAAGGGATTTCAACAAGCTCAACTAAGGTTGATAAACGGAAAAATCGAGATTATCAAAACTCGCGCCCCAAATAACGCTCGACCAAATCACCCCTCGCAACAGACATCCACAAATACCGACAGGAAAATCCCAATCATCCCCACACCACGCCCAATAACCCTAACCGATGGAAAATAAACCAATTCCGTACGCAAAATCGCGTCCCCTAAGAAAATTAAGAACCTAATCATAGCATTCCGACAAATTCAATTGAATTACAGCAATGAAATAGCAGAAGCGGAACGGACCACCATGAGTAACCGATACGGTCATCTATCTTGAGAGCGAGGAAGAGCGTAAAGCAGAACAGCATCCCATGCGCCAGCACCGCCTGCGCCGATTTCCCCACTCTCGGCCACGTCATCGCCCTCCTCCTCTCCATCCTCCCTCTCAACGCCACCGTCTTCTCCCAGCGCTCTCTCTCTCTCTCTCTCTGTGCGCGAGCTCTTCCTAGCTCCCTCTCTCTCTCTGTCTAGCTCTCGATTCTTCTTTCCTTCTCTCTTCTGGTGGGGAATAACTGCCGGTGGTCGGGAAGTCCAACACCGCCCCCTTTTTCTGGAGAAACCAATGGCCAGGGAGGTTTTTTTAACGCTCGACTTGCCTTTCACGCCAACTCGTTTTCGTCAGGCCAAAACTAGAGTACAATAGTAATCCTGCTAAAGCCACCACGGTCCGCTGTCCTTGCGGAGCGCGTTAACCTCTGCTCTCCTGCTACTCGAGGTGTCCACTGTGCAGTACGAAGCATCGTTTTATGTTCATCTTTGTGCTCCGCAAGAACACTTTAACTCGATATTGAAGATAATATATTATCATTAATTATGTTACCATATTAACATATATTATATTCTTTATTATATTTCAATTTGAGTTTGGAAAAAAAATTTATGTAGTTAAAAGATTTGAGCTTTATTTGAGACAGATTTTTTATTATTTTTCTTTAAAAAATGATTTAAAAAATTATCTCAAATAAAATCTTAATATTATTATTGTTGGTACTCACTAGTGCTCGACGAATTATGGTGAAGTAAGCTAATGACTTCTCATAGACCAGCTCTTTAGATTGAAATTAATATGTACTTTTCAACTATATGCTAATTAAGTTTATCAATAGGAATCAAATGGTGAGCATGAGACATTGAATCATTCGTTTAAGGGTTGTTTGGTCGGAATACTTTAGGGTATAAAGTATTTCAAATACGAAGATTTTAATAATTTTGGTGTTTGTTTGGATGAAAAAAGAATTTAAAGTAAAGTAAATGTAATGTAAATCATTGCAGTTCATCTTTTAGCCAAACCAGACTCACCAATTTTTGAGTGAGAACGCTTTACACTACAAGCAAGCTCACTTGCTCGCAGCTGACAGCTACCGGCCACCATTGTCAAACGTTTCGACCCGCCTCAAGCCATAACTATCAACCATCGCACCCTCGACAGCCATCACCGCCACCCGCTAGTAACCACCCCTGCCACTGGCCATTTTTTTAAAAAATTTACACTACATTCGTTTTACTTCAAACCAAACAAAAAAATCATTAACGTAATTTTATTTTTACACTCATTCAAACAACTCCAAAATATTCATGTTGCACTGCATTCCTTTTTTAGTTTTTATGAGTCATTTAAAATTCATAAGTATTTTATAAGTAGAAGAGGTCAATAGATAGTTTTTTAGGCCTTATGGTACTATATTTCTACAAATTGACTCCTTTTTGAGGCATTAGAGCATGAATGAAGGAATGAGGTAAGATTAACAAATCTATATTATAATCACTTTCTCTCCCCACCCAATTTATTGAGTTGACTATGAACTAAAATATTTCATTTATCATGATCCCAATAATGAGCTTGTAATAATAGTGCTTTCATTAAGAATCCTGCCATGATTTCATCACCTTATCATAGATTTGTTACATTTGTTTCCAAGATCACATCCTCATCAATTCCACTTTATCAATACCCAAGTAGTCACCATTCTTAAATTCCCTTCCATCCGCCCTCCATAATAACAAGGTCTCCCGCATCTGCCCATATATTATCATCTCATTGTTTCACCTTTGATATAGGGGTGTCAATTTTGAATCACGAGTCGGGTTCGTGTCAAATCCAAAACTGATCTGGCACTATTCAGGTCAACCTGAAACACACCCATTTTTACAAACGGGTCGGTTTTTTTTACCTGAACCCAACTCAATTCGGGTTCGAGTCAACCCGACATGCATCGAATGACCCAGGCTGACCAAAATTTGCTAGTTTTCAGGTCAAAAATGGGCCAATTTCCGATTTTTCGGTCAAAATGGGTCAATCTCGGATTTTCAGGTCAAAACAGAGCTTTGGGTCAATTTCAGGTTTCTCGGATAAACCCAAACTCAACCCATTTTTTCTAAAACGGGTCGATTTGTTTAACCTCAAGCCGACCAGTTTCAGATCCTGGTTGACCTAAACCCGGAGTTTTTGAGTCTGGTTCTTTTCAAATTTTTAAGTCGTGTCAAATATTGACACCCATACTTAGGTCTTGATAAATAGCTTTCATTATAATTGAAGGCATTAAGGCGTGAACCAAGAAATGAATTAAGCTTTTCAATTTATGCCTACCTTTTTTTTTCTCTCCGCCTAATTTATGCATTTGTTAACGAACTAGAATACCAACAATGAGTTCACAAACATACACTTGCAGCCTAACATCCGATAATAGACTCTTGACATTTAAGGCCAATTATGCATAAGGGACATATCAATTGATTTTGCTAGGATAGTTTGGTAACAAAAAATTTATATAAAAACTATGTGACAGTTATACAAAAGATACAAAATAAGACACTCAAACTTATTATTTTCCATGAGATAAAAAATTGTATGTCTTACCATTGTAATCAAATGGCATATTAAAAAACATTATTTTAAGAGAATATATTATACTTTATTATAATTTTTTTATGAAAAGAATTAGAAGCTTTTTATTTTAATTTATTTTTCTAATTGCTACATGCATTCTATTGACTTTGCTTCTTACGAGCATGAGTATTAGGAATTTTATTTTAAATAAGTATAATTAAATATTATTGTTGCGTCCAGGAGTATTCGGGGCGGTAGAGAAATATAAAGTTTAACATCTTAGCGTTGTACGAAAATCCGGCACGCAATCAGATAAAAAGAGAGGGTGCGTCATCCATTAGAGACACCAAGATTTTTTACGTGAAGAACTCCTGAAAAATGGGAAAAAACCACGGACCCTGGCTCAGTATGAATGAATCTACTAGTATTGTAGTAGACTACAAATGAGGTCCTTCCTCAGGGGAAGGCCATAATCTTATGTGCATCTTATAGAGTACAATACATGGTGAGAATACAAAGCATCACTGTTGATGTGTTTGTTTGGTCTGAAGGACTGTAGTTGGTGTGCGATGTAAGTCGGAGGGATTGTAGTTGGCGGGTGACGGAGGTCCGAAGAACTATAGTCGGCGGGCGACGTAAGTCAGAAGAACCGTAGTCGACGGGCGATGGAGGTCGGAAGGACTGTAGTCGGCGGGCGGCGTAAGTTAGAAAGTCCATAGTCGGCGAGCGATAGAGGTCAGAAGGACTATAGTCGGCGGGCGACATAAGTCAGAAGGACCGTAGTCGGCGGGCGATGGAGGTCGTAAGGACTGTAGTCGGCAGGCGGCGTAAGTCAGAAGGACTGTAGTCGGCGGGCGACAGAGGTCAGAAGGACTGTAGTTGGTGGGCGACGTAAGTCAGAAGGACCGTAGTCGGCGGGCAACGGAGGTCGTAAGGACTGTAGTCGGCTAGCGATAGAGGTCAGAAGGACTATAGTCGGTGGGCGACGTAAGTCAGAAGGACCGTAGTCGGCGGGCGACGGAGGTCGTAAGAACCGTAGTCGGCGAGCGATAGAGGTCGTAAGGACTGTAGTCGACGGGTGATAGAGGTCAGAAGGACTATAGTCGGTGGGCGACGTAAGTCAGAAGGACCGTAGTCGGCGGGCGACGAAGGTCGTAAGGACTGTAGTCGGCGGGCGGCGTAAGTCAGAAGGACTGTAGTCAACGGGCGATGGAGGTCAGAAGGACTGTAGTTGGCAGGCGACGTAAGTCAGAAGGACCGTAGTCGGCGGGCAACGGAGGTCGTAAGGACTGTAGTCGGCGAGCGTCGTAAGTCAGAAGAACCGTAGTCGGCGGGCGATAGAGGTCGGAAGGACTGTAGTCGGCATGCGACATAAGTTAGAAAGACAGTAGTCAGCGGGTCATGGAGGTCGGAAGGACTGTAGTTGGTAGGCGACAGAGGTTGGAAGGACCATTGTCCGACGACGAAAGTCAGAAAGATGATGTCTAGTAGAAGTCCATCAATGGACGAAAATCCAACATCTGATAGAGGATCTGATGAAAGTCTGACAATATATAGAAGTCCAGTGTCTGGTGAAAATTTGGCGACGAGCGGAGGTTTGGCGTTGGGTAGAAGTCTGATGTAAGTTGGCGGGCGAGGAGAACTCCGACGTTAGATGGTACTTGGGCAAAACTCTGGCGTCACTTGGAGTTCGGGTGAAACTCCAGCGTCACTTGGACGTCGGGCGGAATTCCGACATCACTTGGAGGTCGGGCGGAATTTCGACATCACTTGGGCAGAATTCTGGCGCCACTTGAAGTTTGGGCAGAATTCCGGCGTCACTTAGAAGTCAGGCGGAAATTGGCTGGAATTCCGACGTCACTTGAACGTCGATTGAAATTCCGGCACCACTTGAACGTTGGGCAGAATTCCGACGGTGGTCAAGGAGGAGTTTCTTCTCTCCTATACTTCTCTTCTTCATCTTGCTTGGGCCCTCCTCCTTGCTTTTGCTCTCTTTTTCTCTCAAGAGAAATGAGAGGTCTATTTATAGATATTCTGGAGTGGCATGACTTGCAAATAGGTGAGAGATCAGGGGTAAATAGGGAGTGATCGGATGGACGGCCGATATTGAATCCTTTTATCGTGGACCGTTCGTCGGGCATTTGAAGGTCTTAATGATGTCAAAATTTGGCGATCTTGGGCTCGTTAGATTCGTCTCATCGAGCCGCTCGATTCGACTATAAGCATGTCATATTTGGAAGCCATTTGGTAATCCAAATTATGGATCAAACCTTCCTAATGTACTTCGGGCCTTTGATTCAGACCCATTTGGGCTCTGATTGAGTCGAATTTGGTGTCGCTGGGTTCGTATTTCCGAGACGATCTGTTCGACTATGAGTTTGCTGAAATCGGAGTTCAGATGATTCCAATTTAAATTTTTGGAAGTTTCTAGCGTGATCTTGCATCGAGATTCGTGCCCAATCAAGGTGATTTTTTTAAGATATATCAATTATATTATTAATCATACTGAAAAGAAAATTATGAGTAAGAAAAAAATTTTAAAGGTGTTAGCAAAATTATATTTTTATTACAGTATTTCATCAATTTTAGTAAGAAATGTGATTACTAACGATGTGATTAAAAATTATCATTAAAATGATTATTTAACTATATTTTTAAAATAATGTATGTAAAAATTTGAGAGGCTGTTCGGAATTTTTTTTCTTAATTTTATTTTTTTTACTTGAAATAAAATATATGTAATGTTTTAGAATATATTATTTATTTTATTTATGTGGCAGTGCTACAGTAGTGATGATGGCGGTGGTCCCTAGCGACAAACAACAATAGCTAAAGCTTACAAGGGGAAATTATTGGGTCAGGTAAACATACGTGTTCGGAGTCCAATAAAAATGCGTCAGATCACCTCCTACTTGATACTGAGCTCGATACTGAGCCTGCTCAGTACTGAGCTCAGTACTGAGCAGTACTGAGCTCGATACTGAGCTAAGTACTGAGCAGTACCAAGCAGTACCGATCTCGGTACTGCTCGGTACTCAGTACTTCACAGTATCAAGCTCAGTGCTGCTCAATACTATGAATACCGAACGTAAGCTGTGTCCAGGTGACCTGACCCAATAATTTCCCTACGACAAGCGATAATTAATGGTTGCAACAGACAATAGTAATTTAAAAATACTTAAAATATCTTAAAATTATTTTGAATATTTTAAAAAACAATTTGATTTGTTTAAAAATAAAATAAAATAAATTAAAATACTATAAATAACAAATTTTCTAAACGTAAAAGATAAAAAAAGATCCCGACCTTTAATTACTCCATCAATTAAATATCACAATTCTCAAGAAAAACTAACTAATACAAAAAATGTGCTTAAAAATATTATTATAATCATACTTAAAAAATAATAATATTTAATATTTGATCCATTTAATGATTTAAAATATAGATTTTTTATGTGCTATGTGCATCATTATTATTGGAGAGAGTTTGCTTTTGTAAGAATTATTTGTTGCTAAGAAAATTAAGTTGGAGTTAGATATGGCTTTTTCTTAGGACATAATGCGACTTAAATCGTAAACTTATATATAATATAAGCAATTTTTGAACTGAAGATCTTTCAGTACGACGTCTAAGCTCCCAATCAATAGGCAAAATTGAGCTACATTAGTTAGATGAGACGTCTTTCTTACTACTTCTAAAAGCAAATTTTTAGCACAAAAACTTTTAGACTGCGTGAGAAAGTAATACGAAAATTGTCCCAAATGAAGCTAACACAATTTACTTCTTTTATTTAAGTAGGCCGGCATTTTTAGACATGAAGTAAGATACGCTGTGGGGAATGTCGATATTTACATTGATCATGATTGTATTATGTTATATTTATTTTGATGTTGAAATATATCATATCAATAAGTTGAATGAGCAATGTTTTATTCTTAAGAAAAATAATATTTTTATTTTTCAATTTTTTTAATTTTTAATGCATATAATTAATTTAAATCAATCAAAGTAAAAAGGTTATGAGACTCATCCCTTTTAATGGTTAGCTTTAGTAATGAGCATAAGAAATAAGAAAAACAAAATTTTAAATATATATTCACCCATGGAGTGTAGGAATACTCCTGTTGCATTATGTACAAATGACTTGTGAATTTATGATGAGGTCAAATTGAATGTTTCGACAAGGCAAACATATCGACACCAAAAGTTATTTGATTCAACTCAAAATGGGCTAAAATCTAGTAGTTGATGTGTAATTGAAAACTTCAAAATGTTAATTGTGTGGTCAAATGATCTCTAAATCTTTCATACTTATAATTAAATCGAGCGTCTCGATGAGATTAATCCAATGAGCCTAAGATTTATTTCTTATGATTTCATTAAGTCACCAAAATACTAAAAGAACAATCTATGATTGAGAGGGTTAATACGGATCTTTCGATATAGTGATTCATATTTCAACTATATTTAAAAAGATTGTCACTTCTAAAAATTAGAAATAAACTTTAACTCTCAGCATGAGGAAAGGGAGGCGGAGGTAGAAGCTAAAGCTTAGACCTTTATATGAAATTAGAGAGAGGTCCATTGTTAAACCACAATCAACTAATCACCGTCATCAAACCACCAATGACGGACACTACCACCAGAGTATTGTCGGGGGACATCCACTCCTCGACCTATGGTCCCCTGACTAGCCTCACCTGATTGTGGACCTCTACCACCATTGCTTGACTATAATCCCCCAATCACCATTGTGATTATGATCTTCAAACCATTATCACTCGATTTCAATCCAAAGATCATAGCCACCCGATTATGGCTCTAACCATCATAGTTCGAATGCTGTCCACCAATCACTATCACGATTATGATCACTGGACCACCGATGACTGGCTATAATCTTATGACATCAACTAAGTACTGGAGATGAAGTTAGAACTTGGTCTATGACTCGAAATTTTATAGAGGTCAACCATTAAACCACCAATTCCTAAACACCATCATCAAACCACCAATGATGGACTACTATCATTCCAATATCTTCGTCAAACCACTATTGTTTGATTATCCTCATTAGATCAGCTTAGTTTAATCGCCGCCATACAAACATCATTGTTATACAACTAACATCTAACCATTTTCGTTGGACCACCACTGTCTAAGCACCATCGTCGAACCGCCAACATTGGAATAATGTCATTCCAACATACTTATTAAGCAGTTGCAATTCAACCATAGTAGTTAAACTATTATTATTGGATCATTGGTGTTAGACTGTCGCCATCTAACTACAGTCGTCAAACCTCCTCCTTCAACTACAATCGCCCAACAACAATCTTCTGACCATCATTACCCAACTAGGGTGCTCAGACCCCCATCAATCGACTACAGCTCTTCGAACACCATCGAAACTTCGATGAATCCCATAACTTTGATCGTTTAACCACAATAGCCTAACTTCATTCCAATGACCACAAATGACTACGAACTTTCGATCATTATATTCCTACTACAATTTTATGATCGTCATCACTCAACTATAATTCTCAAACCACCGACACCCAATTAAGGTCGTTTGACTATCGTCGCTAGACTACGGTCCTTTAATCAGTATCATGAATGCCATCCTCCAACCACCATTACACCATTACTCAATTGTGGTCTGATGACTACTAGCACCTAACTATAATCCTCCAACTAACATTACCTAACAACAATCCTCCAACTCCAACGGCTTGAATGTGTTCCTTCACCCATCATTGTTTGACTATGGCCCTTTATCCATCGTGGCCCAAATACAATCCTTCATCCTTCATCACCTTAAAACAGTCCTCTAACCATCATTGTCTGACTACGACAATTCAAACATCATTTCCCAACTATAATCTCCAGACCACCATAGTTTGACTATAGTTTCTTAACTACCATCGACCAACTACAGTCTTCTGATTATCATTATTAAACTTCTATCTTTTGACCACTTTTTCTTGACTATTATATTTTAACCAATGTTGGTTGATTACTATCCTTCAACCACCGCTGCCTGACTATGGTATTTTAAACACTATCGCTAACAATGTTGACTCACGTCATCACCTATAAGATTGATGCATGTGGTCATCATAAAAACTATCGCCCATTGACTTCATCACTACCAATATCATTGCACACCATCACCTATAAGGTCAATGCATGTCGATGACACAAAATTTGACTCTTGACATTAATAATAAAATTTATATTGGACTTTAGCATTTGTTCTCCTTTTCCAAAGAGGAGCAATTGAACATACAATAAATAATATATTGAAGATACCTCTCATGCCACAAAGTGTAACAACTCAAAATTTTAACTATCGAGGTATTGTTCTCTTTGGCCTAATGGTCTTACGATTTTGTCCTATTGTGTAACTCCATAGGAGGTCACCAATCACAGGATTTCTCCGGGATTAACACACTTAACAATAAAATTTCTCAATGAAATTCCAACCATTACACCAAAAGGTGCATCAATGTTTAAGAGTTTAGCTTCATTTTATTTAAAAGATTTCAAAATCTCCCACACTTATATCAATATCTTTATCGCATAATCATCCATTGTAAATATAAGATTATGGAGGTGACCCCTATAAGTTCAAGTGGTGACTCCCACCACATAGCATTTTATCTCATACAGGGTTCAAGAGGTGACTCCCATGGTGTAGTGCTTTGTCTTGTATGATACTTAGCTCCTATCTTCCAGCTAGTGTATTGCTCTGATACAATTTGTAACAAATTAAAATACTATAAATAACAAATTTTCTAAACGTAAAAGATAAAAAAAGATCCCGACCTTTAATTACTCCATCAATTAAATATCACAATTCTCAAGAAAAACTAACTAATACAAAAAATGTGCTTAAAAATATTATTATAATCATACTTAAAAAATAATAATATTTAATATTTGATCCATTTAATGATTTAAAATATAGATTTTTTATGTGTTATGTGCATCATTATTATTGGAGAGAGTTTGCTTTTGTAAGAATTATTTGTTGCTAAGAAAATTAAGTTGGAGTTAGATATGGCTTTTTCTTAGGACATAATGCGACTTAAATAGTAAACTTATATATAATATAAGCAATTTTTGAACTAAAGATCTTTCAGTAAGACGGCTAAGCTTTCAATCAATAGGCAAAATTGAGCCATATTAGTTAAATGAGAATAAGGCTTAATGGGACGCATTTCTTACTACTTCTTAAAGCAAATTTTTAGTACAAAAATTTTTAGACTGCGTGAGAAAGCAATACGAAAATTGTCCCAAATGAAACCTAACACAATTTACTTCTTTTATTTAAGTAGGCCGACATTTTTAGACATGAAGTAAGATACGTTGTGGGGAATGTCGATATTTACATTGATCATGATTGTATTATGTTATCTTTATTTTGATGTTGAAATATATCATATCAATATGTTGAATGAGTAATATATATATAAATCCCCCAATCATGATCAATGTAGCCATGACTTGACTATAATCCCCCAATCACCATTGTGATTATGATCTTCAAACCATCATCACTCGATTGCAATCCAAAGTTCATAGCCGCCTGATTATGGCTCTAGCCATCATAGTTCAATCATAGTTCGAATGCGATCCACCAATCAATGTCATGATTATGACCACTTGACCATCGATGACTGGCTATAATCTTATGACATCCACTAAGTACTGGAGATAGAACTTGGTCTATGACTTGAAATTTGATAGAGGTCAACCATTAAACCACCAATTCCTAAACACCATCATCAAACCACCAATGATAGACCACTATCATTCCAATATATTCGCCGGACCGCTATTGTTTGATTATCCTCATTAGACCAGCGTAATTTAATCGCCGCCATACAAAAATCATTGTTATACAACTACCATATAACCATTTTCGTTGGACCACCATTGCCTAAGCACCATCGTCGAACCGCCAGCATTGGAATAATGTCGTTCCAACATACTTACTAAGCAGTTGCAATCCAACCATAGCCGTTAAACTATTATTATTGGATAGTCGGTGTTAGACCGTCACTATCTAACTACAATCGTCAAACCTCCTCCTTCGACTACAATCGTCCAACTACAATCTTCTGACCATCATTACCCAACTATGGTGCTAAGACCCCCATCAATCTAATACAGCTCTTCGAATACCATCGAAACTTTGATGATCACCATAACTTTGATCGTTTAACCACATAGCCTAACTTCAGTCCAATGACCACAAATGACTACGAACATTTAATCATTATATTTCTACTACAATTATATGATCTTCATCACTTAACTATAATTCTCAAACCACCGACACCCAATTAAGGTCGTTTGACTACCGTCGCTAGACTACAGTCCTTTAATCAGTATCATGAATGCAATCCTCCAACCACCATTACACCATTACTAAATTGTAGTCTGATGGCTACTAGTACCTGACTATTATCCTCCAACTAACATTACCTAACAATAATCCTCCAACTCCAATGGATTGAATGTGTTCCTTCACCCATCATTGTCTGACTATGGCCCTTTATCCATCATGGCCCAAATACAATCCTTCAACCTTCACCACCTTAAAACAGTCCTCCAACCATCATTGACTGACTATGACTTTTCAAACATCATTTCCCAACCATAATCCCTAGACCACCATAGTTTGACTATAGTTTCTTAACTACCATCGACCAACTATAGTCTTCTTATTATCATTATTAAACTTCTATCTTTTGACCACTTTTTCTTGACTATTATCCTTTAACCAATGTTGGTTGAATACCATCCTTCAACCACCGTTGCCTGACTATGGTATTTTAAACACTATCGCTAACAATGTTGACTCACGTCACCACCTATAAGATTGATGCATGTGGTCATCATAAAAACTATCGTCCATTGACTTCATCACTACCAACATCATTGTACACCATCACCTATAAGGTCAATGCATGTCAATGACACAAAATTTGACTCTTAATATTAATAATAAAATTTATATTGGACTTTAGCATTTGTTCTCCTTTTCCAAGAGGAGCAATTGAACATACAATAAATGATATATTTAAGATACCTCTCATGCCACAAAGTGTAACAACTCAAAATTTTAACTATCGAGGTATTGCTCTCTTTGGCCTAATGGTCTTACGATTTTGTTATATTTGTTTAACTCCATAGGAGGTCACCCATCACAGTATTTCTCCGGGATTAACACACTTAACAATAAAATTTTTCAATGAAATTCCAATCATTACACCAAAAGGTGCCTCAATGTTTAAGAGTTTAGCTTCATTTTATTTAAAAGATTTCAAAATCTCCCACACTTATATCAATATCTTTATCGCATAATCATCCATCAGAAATATAAGATTATGGAGGTGGCCTCTATAAGTTCAAGTGGTGACTCCCACCACATAGCATTTTATCTCATACAGATTCAAGAGATGACTCCCATGATATAGTGCTTTGTCTTGTATGATACTTAGCTCCCATCTTCCAGCTAGTGTATTGCTCTAATACAATTTGTAACAACTCAAACTCTTAACTATCGTAATATTATCCGCTTTTGCCCAAGGGTTTTACGTTTTGTCATGTTGGTGTAATTTCACAGGAGGTCACTCATCCCATGATTTTTCAGGGATGAGCACGCTTAACTGTGGAGTTTATTAAACTCTTAACTATTTTTTTTTTTTAATTATTTTTAAGAGTGTATTGACATTTAAAAATATCATTATTATACTCTTTTATTTATTTTTCTATTCTTGGCTTATTTGGTGCCAAGTGACAACAACTAGAAAGTGTGGATTTCAATGAGACTTTCTTAATGATTATCAAGCATAACTCTTCTTATTTAGTTACAAACAGTGGATATGTAGCCTATAATATATGATTAGTTAGAATAATGGAATGAAAATAGAACTTTTCAAAATTAT
Organism: Dendrobium catenatum; assembly: GCF_001605985.2. Lineage (NCBI taxonomy): Eukaryota > Viridiplantae > Streptophyta > Magnoliopsida > Asparagales > Orchidaceae > Dendrobium > Dendrobium catenatum. The sequence continues at coordinate 24,446 of NW_021319671.1, read as the reverse complement.
AATTTTGATGAAGAGTTTTGTATATAACAAATAAAATAGGAAGATCACATATACAGCTTTTGAATAAGCTTCTATATGGCTCTAAGCAGTCTTTTAAGCAGTGATATAGATTGATAATTTCATGATTAAGCATGAGTCTAATACTTCATTTAGAACTGCTTTTTTATTGCTTCTTAAAGCAGCTTTGTAGTACAAAAATTACCAAAAAGCTGTTTTAAGAAGCATTAAGAAAGCTGTCTCAAACGAAGCCTAAGTCATAACAATCTAAAATTTTTACGCTTAGTTTTTGCTTACAACTTAATCAATTGGGTCAACTAGCCTAACTAGATTTGGTGCAAGTCGATCACGAGACCAAATAAGTAGATTTTATCGGCTAATCAATTTAGGGGTTATCCACTTGATTAAGATATTTATTGATACAACTTGATGGTAATTAACTAGGATGAACAAAGGGTTAACAAGTTCGCCAGACTGCTCCGATAGTATGTATAACTGATTAGGCAAAATTGGTGACTAAATAGACCAGAATCAATTCGAGTAAGACCGAGTTATTCTGATTGGATGGAATCCATTTAGGATGACTCACCATTCTTTGTTGCATAGGCATCAAGTTGGGCATGTTTAGCTTAGAGAATTGCTTTTCATAATTAAATAGAATTTATCATGCTTTATATAGCACTCAATGAGATGGAACATGCCAACAAGCATGCAATAGCATCACTTTTGCTAGGTCTTTTTGAAACTATAAAGAATAATTAGTGGCCCTCTCATAATAGGGGCTCTAATAAAAAAACTATTTAATAATAAAGTAAAGAAGAACATTTAAGGTGATGACATGCATCTTAGGGTTTGTGTGGGTGTGTTTTATTTTTCATATCATTATTATATTTCTGTTTTGTTATTATTTTCTTATTATTTTTAAAATGTTTGTAACAAAAATATGCTTTTTATAATCATATAGAGTATGGAAATTACAAGAAATTTGTTTTCTATTTTCTTTTTTTTTTAATTGTAATACTCATAGCAGCTTTCAAAAATAAATTGTAATATCACATAACCATAAAATACCACTTCTGGTCATTGACAATCATCATCGAGGGGTTTTACAATGTATTTATTTTATTTCAAGTCAATATATATATATATATATATATTTTCAAGTCAATTTAATTCCAGGAAATTTTTTTTTTTGACTTGTCAATGTGCATAATTAATATTTAATAACGAGTAATATGCTTTTATAAGAAAAATAAAAAGCATAAAATTAATGCAAAAAAAAAAAGAATAAAAAGAATCATAAGCACGTCGATCGAGAGTAATGCATTTGAAATTGAAAAAGACATTAGAAAAATATAAATTTAAAAACATAATTCAGATAGCCAAATAATATAATATAAACATTTATTTGAGATTCTAACTTTGTTTTCAGCAAATTTTAAGCCTAAATGAGAATTTAAATGGACCTAAATAAAACAATTAGAAGCAAAATTGAAAAATCATCAAGTCGGTGAGTCAAATATTGTTCAAATTTGAATGTTTATGGCTAAAATGAGCATCTAGATGTATCCAATTCCTCACTCATTTAATCTAAGGCTTCGTTTTGGGACTTCTTTCTTAGATCTTCTTAAAGCGGCTTTCAATTTTTTTTTTACTAGAAAGTTGCTTTAAGAAGTAGTAAGAAAACCATCTCAAATGAAGCATAAATGAGCCTTAATCAAACAGTTATAAGCATAATTAAAAAATCATCAAGTTGAGGGATCAAAAATCCTCCAAATGTGAGTGTACACGACTAAAATGAGCATTTAGATGAATCCAATATCACTCAGTTCAATGTTCATTAAGGTGCTTAGATCCTACAAAAATATAAAACGATCAAAAGAATTTTATTCATATTTTCTCATAGCTTGTCCAAAATTTTATAGAAATAATTGCAATGTTGTATTCAAAATATATAAATATATTATGTTATTGCAAATTTAATTACCGTTACATGACTACAATCCTCTAATTCTAAATCACTTGACTAAGACATTATGTATGTTATTATCTGACTATGATCCTCTGAATATATTCACCCAACTCCGACCACCGTTGCTCGAATATGATCCTCTATCCATCGGCACTTGCCTATGGTCCTCTAACCATCGTCATCAGACTATGGTCCTGTAACCACCATTGATATAATACAATCCTTCAAACATCATTGTTAGACTATAATCCCTCGACCACGATAGTTTTACTACGATCTACCAACCACCATTGCCCAACTATAGTTGTCTGACCATCATTGCCCGACTTTTATTCTCTAACCACTTTTCCCACTATAGTCTTTCGACCAACGTCACCCAATTACCATCCCTCAACCATCTTTTCTGGCCATGGTCCTCCAAGCACTATCATCAATAATGTCGACATATACCATCTCCTATAAGATTGATGCATGTCATCATCACAAGTCGACCCGCACTGATTTCACCACCATCAAAATCGATCCACATCATCATCTATAAGGTCAATACACACTGTGCACACCAATTTTGACTCTCAATATCAACACCAAAATTTATACTTTACTTTTTAGCCTTTGTGGTTCTCACTCTAAAGAAGAACGACTAAACATATAACAAATAATCTCTTGAAGATAGCTTTTATGACATAAGGCTCTTCCAACTTTCACCATGTAATATATTCTATATAATTGATATCTTTTATATTAATGTATTAACACATTATCTATTTATAAGAAAATGTATCATTTGTAATCAATGACAAATGCTAGTAAGATCATTTCAATTGAACCAAGCTTCGTGATGTGTCTTTTTTCAAGCTTTTTACATAAAAACTGTTAAGTCTCTAACAATCTTCTTTTATTTATGAGCGTGTTGGATCTTGGTAATCATCTTTATGAATTCTCTAGCATTCAATAGTTATATATTCTATAATAATTTATTTTTATTTTGAACTTTAAGTGAATTTAATCATAAATTCACATACATATGTAAAATCTTATATAAGATATCTTGGTTGGGAGCATATTCTTCAAAACAATAAGCTGAGGTGAAGGTAAATGAATGTGAAGGAGGGAAAAAAATTAAGAAGTAAATGGGTCATGAAAATATTTTATTTTGGAAACAATTCTCCTTTTTTTGTTTAAGAAGTTAGGAAGAGGGAAATTAACCATATTTTTTTTATTTTTAGGTGAGATGGTTTCCATCTCTTTATGATAGCATAATACTTTAAAATTGAGAAAAAATAATTGTGGCGATAAGACAAACAAATTTTTAAGGCATTATTAGGGACAATTTTTTTATTGTTTTCTAAAACAAATTTTTAGTACAAAAATTTCTTGAATTAGAAATTTTTTGTACGAAAAAATCTGCATTAGAAAGCAGTAAGAAAGTTGTCACAAATAAAGCCTAAGAGCTCATTAAAATTAAAGTTTTTTTTTAAATATTACTTTTAAGAAGCAATAAGAAAGCCGTCCCAAATAAAGCCTTAAAAAAAACCAAAATTTAACCTTAGTTAACTTGATTTGGAGCAAGCTTGTCAGGAGACCAACAAACTAGATTTTATTGACTAATTAATTTAGGGGTGATCGACTTAATTGAAGTATTTACCGAAGCAACTTTATGGTAATTGACTAGTATGAATAAAGGGTTGATTGATCTAATAGGCTGGTGGAATAGTGTGTAAAATTGATTAGGTTAACTAAGTAGATTATGATTTTGTTTGGGGTGGTTTTCTTGCTAAAGAGGTTTTAATAGTGTGAGGATGAATTATCCATCCCAGACGCACCTTTGCGTTTCCCATTGATTTACTCAAATTATTTTCTTTGAGCATTTATGGCTTCATTTACCGAGATTTGCTCCTCCACACGATGAATCAGGTCGGCATATGAATGAACAGTATCTCTCATGAGTGCCGAATAGAATGGGCCAGGACGAAGGCCTCCAAGAAAGACCCCCCACAGTAATTCAAGGTTTACTCCGAATTTGTCGAGCCTCGGTGAAAAATCATTGAAAATACTCCTTCAACGATTCTCCTTCATTTTGACGGATCCTGGAGAGATGGGAAGAATCCTTAGCAATTCTTCGGTTGGGTACAAAATGTTCGACGAACAATTTGGCCAATTTGACGAATGAAGGGATCGTTCTGGACGGAAGCGAATAGAACCATGTTCGAGTGTGCCCCTTAAGGGTGGCAGGAAAAACCTAACATAGGAGTGCATCCGAGGCTCGCTGGATATGTATGATGGTTATATAGTGATCGATATGTTCGTATGGATCGGATGTCCCGTCGTAGGACTCGATGCTCGATAGTTTAAAGCTAACCAATGGGGTGCTGAAGAATGACTTCAGTTAAAGGTGATGACTCATGGAAGTTCCGCTGTCCTAGAGTTTGCCTCACATCTCCTCGGGGGAACTCTTCACTTACTAATATCTACAGTTCATGACGTAGGGCGTTATCAGGGAGCTCAAAAACGTGCAATCGGGCTAAGTCCTTAGGAATGTCTGAACGACTATGAAGTTGGCGACCTACGTGTGAAGGATGTGTAGAGCTTGTAGTGTCAGTAAACTCATTTTCTTGATGTGTCGGAGGGCGCATCTTTAGTGGAGGAAGGGGAATCTCACCATGAAGATGTTCGGGTTGAACATCTTCGAGCCCTGGTGGATATAGCGAGAGAAGAATCTCTTTTTGAGGTGTTAATGCCGATCGTTGAGTCTCTCGCAGTAGTTGAAGGATCTCATTTTGAGATCTTCCATCTTTCAGATTCTCTCTTCTAAAGAAGGTCTCGAAGTTTTGTCTCTAGCAGCATTTTGCCCCCCATGATAAAAAGAGGCAAATGCCTATCGTCCTTGGTTCATTGAAAGATTCCTAAATTGGTGTGAGTTGGAGCGGGAGGTTCCCAAGATTCGATTGCTACGCCTATTGGCCATCGAAGTAACACTTGAAATTTTGGAAGAATGACTCTCACAAACGGTGACAAACTGTTGCAGACTAGAATATACGTGGTGATAGAGTTAGAAAGTTTACATATCAGCGTTGTACGGATATCCAGTACACAGGCATGAAATGAAATAACACCGGGATTTTTACTTGGAAAACCCTGAAAAGGGAAAAAATCACGGGGCCATGCTTAGTTGAAATAATTCCACTAGTGTTTGTTTGAGAAACAAGATGCTGACTCGTCCTTAAAATTTAGGACGATCATATTATAATGCTTCACTTTCGGATTGAAATCCAATTACAAATAAGTTGTGTATTCGAGCTAAATTCAGAATCACTTAAAATTCTGACATCACTTGGAAATAGGGCAGAGTTCCGGCGTCACTTGGGCGTCAGGCAGAATTCTGACATCACTTGGACGTCGGGCAGAATTTCAGCATCACTTGGGCAGAATTATGGTGTCACTTGGGCGTCGGGTAGAATTCCATCCGAATTCAGATGTCACTTGGGTGTCGGGCAGAATTCCGGCGTTGGTCGAGGAGGAGTTTCTTCCCTCATATCCTTCTCTTCTTCTTCTCTTCTTCTTCTCTTCTTCTTCTTCTTCTTCTTGCTTCTTCTTACTTGGGTCCCCTCTCAAGAAAAATGAGGGGTTTATTTATCGATTTTTGGAGTGGCAAGGCTAGTAAATAGGTGAGAGATCAGGGGCAAAGGTGGAGTGATTCGGATGGACGGCCGATATTGAATCCCTTGATCGTGTACCATTCTTCAGACATTTTAAGGTCTTAATGATGTCATAATTTGGCAATCTTGGGCTCGTTGGATTAGTCTCGTTGAGTTGCTCGATTCGACTACAAGCACGTCATATTTGGAAACCGTTTGGTAACTCAAATTGTGGTTTGAACTTTCCAATAATGCTTCGGGTGCTTGATTTGGACTCATTTGGGCTCGGATTGAGTCAAATTTGGTGTAGTTGAGTTTGTATTTCCGAGACGCTCAGTTTAACTATAAGTTTGCTGAAATCAAAGTTCACGTGATCCCATATTTAATTTTTGAAGTTTCAAGGTTGATTTTGCCTCGAGATTCATGTCCGATCAAGATTTTTTTTTTTTTTTTTTTGATGATATATCACATTTCCATCAAAAGAATGAGAATATTGGTTGTAATAAGCATGTCATTATTGAATAAAAATTCTAACAAATAAATCATCAAAGGGCTTCACTTAAATATTTATAAGTTACTGTGACATATTCTAACTTAAAATTATTCATTATCAATCAATGCCCAAATCAAAGAGATATTGTTAGTTACAGACAGTTGTGTGGATTAGGTGCTTACGATCAATCACATGGAATACACAATTCGGTCAACTATGTATTCCACGTGATTGTCATCCGCACAAGCATTGTGTTCCACACGTACAAGAACACGATGACTAGACATCTTTAAGCTTTTCTAAAACGTCAAACATTTATTTGAAAAAAGGACTTAATCGATTCGATGATAGTTAAAACTCCATGATTACGTGTGCCTTCATCTTTTATGGCTATCTTAATCTCATATTCCGCCCTACAAATATGTGGATAACCATGTCTTGATACCTATATTATTATGAGAGCTATTAAAAAATTATCATCCCATATTAAAAAAAAAAGTCTATAATAATTAAAACATTTAAGGATCCAGGCCAATACAATTTTCCTCAAATCTGTTGCAATTAATAATTAAAGTTTATAATTTTAAAAATTATTAAATTTATTTTAAGATTAGCGCTATGTAAGAAATTTTTATGTTGCACTACTCTCAAAGCACAATTTCTATTAGGATTATATGCTAAAATAGTCAAATCATTAGACTAGCTTCCATTATTTCACTAGTGGAAGAAAAAAATTTAATAAACATTATCGTATAAATTATATTCGGATAAACTTAAATTCCATAGGTGACAAAGAGGTCTAGCTAAAGACCACAAACCAACCTATTGTGTTGGATCCAAATGTGTCCATAGGTGACACCCGACTTTACTAACAAGCTTATTTGGTGAGCTAGTCAACTAAAATTTGTAAGAGAATACATAGTAGAGAGTATAGAAGAGAGGAAAAAGAATGCTCAAGGAATTATAAATCTCATAATCCATCAAAATTAGTTAGAAAATTTAAACTCACAAAGAGGTTTAGCTAAAGATCTCAAACTATTTCTTATACCCGGTATTTTATAGGATTTTGAGTGCTACAAAAAAGATTATATAGAGAAAAAGTAAAAAATGCTATACTACACAGAAGACTCATACAATTCTACACAACTTCGTAGAAACGTGTCACCTCTTGGTTGGCAAAAGGAGGGTGAGATCTGAAGAGTTTTGTGGAGTACTCTCTAGGCGAGAGTAGATCAGTAGGCCCGGCAAGTATATGGGCAAATTTTGAGATGAAGGGACTTGCAACCAACAGGCTTGTTGATGTTTTGATGACTTGTGTGGGAAATCTTAGATTGCCTAGGGCACTCTCGTCTTCTCCTATAGGGATAGATCGACATCTCAGCTAGGGCAGGGCATACAGAAGACTAAAAGGTTGCTAAACCCCTTTCCTTTCATTGGATTTTCATCAATATGTCCCAGGCAAAGTAAGCGAAAGCGGGCTCAACCTTACGGCAGAGGGGGCACTACTTTACTGGATCAACATTCCATTTCAGAAAAAGACCATTCCTAGTCTTTAATCGATTGGAATTGAGTCCTTTCAAAAAGGGGGCCAAGCTCCAATGGGAAAGTACATTGAGGACGGAAGTCTAAACCTCTTCATCCCGGCCGGAAACTGAGGAAGAGGAAAGACATGTCACCTCTCGGTTGGCAAAAGGAGGGTGAGATCTGAAGAGTTTTGTGGAGTAGTCTCTAGGCGAGTTTGACTGTTTTGAGTAGATCAATAGGCTTGGGCAAGTATATGGGCAAATTTTGAGATGAAGGGACCTACAACCAGCAGGCTTGCTAATGTTTCGATGACTCGTGTGGGAAATCTTAGATTGCCTAAGGAGAGAGAGAGAGAGAGAGAGAGAGAGAGAGAGAGAGAGAGAGAGAGGTGAGTGAGATGTAGGCACAAGAAGGGAGAGCATTGGTTCATATAGTTTCAGCGAGGTGAACTGAGGGCATCATGAGTAGGAACTTTCCTATAGCGGAGTTTGGTGATAGTGGTTGCTTTGGGACAGAACATGTGATTGAAGTGGCTATGTCGAGAACTAAGTCGCCATCTTTGCATGAATTCCTTTATTCGCCCCATGAGAAGACGGGTAGCACTTGTTGATTACCGTGGGCGAGTTCTCTTATAAGTTCTAGATGAGTAGTGCCTCTCGAGTTATTAAACCAATTTCGTAGTGGGTCCCTTTGAAGAGCGATTCCTCTATTAATTATGACTCATCAGTTACCTGATAAATACATGTGAAGATATACTCCCCACCCCCCAATTGTATTCAAATAAACTTAAATACTATTACTTTGAAAATAGTGATATAGATAAAATTTTATATTTTATCTCAAAATAAATTTAATAATACTTAAACTCCTTATAAAATTTATATCATAACATACTTCCATAATTTTTCTCTATAATTAAATCAGCTTTCAACTGGCCGCCGGCATGCTCATGTAAGCAGCCTAAATGCCGCGGACATTTACTTCATTAAACAATTACATTATCATTATCTACAACATATTTTTTATTAAAAAAAAAAACCTATTTGAATCTGATTAATGTAATACAAAATTTAATTACTTAATAATAAATTATACTTATCTGAATAATAATTACAAAAAATTGATATTCTTTTTTTCTGGTCTGTTCATAATACACCAAAAATTGTATTTTTTAATAATCGATTGATCATTTAAATGTATTTTTGATGCGCCATATGTATTCTTTTAATAGCTTGATATGAACGAAGACTTATTCTATAGATCATTTGCTCATTGGTCATTACATAAATCTGATAGTATTATTCATTTAGATGCATTGTTTATGTTAAATTTTAGCAGATTTTTTGCCACATTTTTTATTGTACTCTTATTGACGCAAATAATTATAATAATAATTGTCAGCATATTCAAGCACTGACGGCACATAAGTGATCTCTTGAAACTACACATAAGAAGTCGTGATTGGAGCTTGCTGGAGAAGGCATCGATGATTGTAACAACGATGAAGTCGTGGCAAGAGCTTATTGGATAAAGGCATTGACGACACTAGCTTTTTGAGTTCTAGGGAGAAGGCATCAACAACAATAATGATAATAAAGAAAGCGTGAGCTTACTTAAAAGGAGAAATTATTATGTGAGGAGACCAGACGACGAGAACCGTTCGGATTTACTGTGCTTTTGTAAATATTCAACATAAGGGCACCAAATATGCAATTATGAATACTCTTTTGTTATCTTTTTGCTAAGTATTTGTAAAATCGCAAAAAAAAGACATAAAATATTCAATTAGTTGGATATTTGTTGTGCTTTAGCTGTCTTTTGTTGTGTTTTTGCGAATACTCAGCAAAAGAATAACAAATATGCATTAAGTGCAGCAAATCTGGCCATCTGGTCTCTGCAAAGAATAATTTCTCACATAAGCGGTGATAGTTCTCTAAAGAAGGCATTAACTCATCGATTGAAGCAAAGGAGTACATGAGGCTTGCGACTCCTCTAGAACTAGGTTTAACTAGAAATCTGCTTTAAGAAACAATAAAAAAGTCGTCTCAAATAAAATCTTAGGCATCATTTGATACGACTTTTTTTTTTATATAAAATTCTATTTTATGAATCAATAAAAAGAGAGTCCCAAAAGAAGTCTCAGACTTTATTTGGGACGGCTTTATTTCTGCTTCTTAAAGCATATTTTTAGCATAAAAATTTTAATTTTTATACTAGAAAATTACTTTATGAAGCAATAAGAAAACCGTCTTAAACAAATCCTTAATCTACCTTTAGACTATTAACTCTTTTGAGATCGTTCCAAAAAAAACTCTTTAGAGATCGTGATGAAGATCTTGCCAAAAAAAAAAAAAGAAAGAAATTAATAATCCAAAAAAAAAAAAAAAGTAAGAAATTAATAATAAATTATGCTCCTTTTTTATTACAAAATATGATTGCACTTTCTAACATTTGGCGAATGGGCAGCGAGGGAGATAAAAATAATAACCAGAGATAACGTAGAATAGTGGGACGATGAGAAAATCTTTTAGGGAAAGTCTCCATTAAATTGACTCCCGCCCTCACTCTTCCCCAACTCAGCAGCTCCTCTCTCTCCATCGGGAACAGAGGGGGAAGATGGAGCTAATGGGCAATGGAGGTGGAAGGGTGAACCAGGAGTATCCGATGGGAAAGAGAAAGACGATGGCGATGGAACAGGATATGGACGCCGGAATGGACGAGCTGCTCGCAGAACTCGGATATAAGGTTAGGTCCTCGAGCATGGCGGATCTGGCACAGAAGCTGGAGCTGCTGGACCGAGCTATGGGGAACAGCTCCGCGTTGGACGATATCTTTCTTTCTCATCTCGCTTCCGATTCCGTCCACTATAACCCTTCCGATATGTCGAGGTGGGTCGACAACATGCTATCGGAGCTCGACGCGCCGCCATCGGCGACGTTTCCAAGCCCTAGTGTTGTCGATCTTTCTCCTATCAATGTATCTTCCTGGTTGGGATACCCAGCCCAACCAAGTCTCTCTATCCAATCTGATTGCGGATCGGATTCCCATCTAGGCTTGGAATCAAGAGAGTGGAAGCGGATTAGGACCGCTTCTTCTTCGGCCGATTGCAGCGGTGGATTGATCCGGCCATCGGAGGTAGTTTATTCGTCAGCTATGCCGATGATGATGGTGGAATCTGATCATGAAGCCGGCATCCGTCTAGTCCATGCTCTGGTAGCCTGCGCGGAAGCTATTCAAGAAGAGAATTACAAATCGGCGGATGCTATTATGAAACAAATCACCTTCCTCACCTCCTCCCAACATGGCGCGATGCGCAAAGTCGGTGTGTACTTCGCTGAAGCCCTGGGCCGACGAATCTACAGCCTCCACCCCAAGCAAGACCACTACCTTGACTCCGCCTTCTCCGACATCCTTCAAATGCATTTCTATGAAACTTGCCCTTACCTCAAGTTCGCCCACTTCACCGCCAACCAAGCCATTCTCGAAGCCTTCGCCGGCCACCGACGCGTTCACGTCATCGACTTCGGTATAAAACAGGGGATGCAATGGCCCGCTCTAATGCAAGCCCTCGCCCTCCGCCCCGGCGGCCCTCCTTCATTCCGCCTCACTGGAATTGCCTCACCCCAATCGGACAACTCCGACTCGCTCCAAAAACTCGGCTTAAAACTCGCCCAGCTCGCCAGAACCATCAACGTTGAATTCGAGTTTCGCGGCTTGGTCGCCAACTCCCTCGCCGATCTCGAGCCTTACATGCTCGACGTCGAACCAGAGGTAATCGCCATCAACTCTGTCTTCGAACTCCACGGCCTCCTAGCACTTCCTGGAGCAATAGAGAAGGTGCTCGACACGGTCCGCTCATTGCGGCCGCGGATTGTAACAACTGTGGAGCAGGAAGCGAACCACAACGCGGATGGATTCTTGGAGCGGTTCACGGAAGCGTTGCATTACTACTCGACGCTGTTCGATTCTATGGATGGTGGCAGCGACGAGGGGTCGCCGGAGAAATTGATGTCGGAAGTGTTTGTTGGAAGGCAGATCTGTAACGTGGTGGCGTGCGAAGGGTTTGAGAGAACGGAGAGGCACGAGACATTGGAGCAGTGGATGTTGAGGATTCGTGGGGCGGGGTTTGAATCTGTGAACCTCGGATCGAATGCATTTAAGCAGGCGAGTATGTTGCTTGCGCTGTTTGGTAGGGGAGATGAATATCGGATTGAGGAGAAGGAAGGCTGTCTTACGCTTGGTTGGAACAATCGGCCGCTCATCGCCACCTCCGCTTGGCGTGTTGCCGGCGCCGGCGATGGTGTGGAAGCTGCGCGGTGATTCTCTTTTGATGGATATTGCTAAGGCTTAGCGGTTGGCTAAACCGATCACGGAACTTTTTTTTATTTTTTTATTCGCGTTTTTTTTTT
>NW_021319671.1:4480-10632 GCF_001605985.2 Dendrobium catenatum | reverse complement strand
CGTGCGAGCGCGGCAGCGCAGGCGAAGCGCGGCATCGCCGCATCGCGGGCGGAGCGCGGGCTGGCTCGGTCTCGGGCTGGCTCGGACTGCACGTTTCGGGTCAAACGGGTTGACCCGGCAACCCGTCAGGTCAACCCGAACCCGACCCGTTTTGCATTCGGGTCGGGTCCAACCCGGATTTTTCGGGTCGGGTTCGAGTCGGGTTTTCGTGTCGTGTCAAATATTGACACCCCTACTCACACACACCACGCATACACAAAGGCTCGAACCCAGGACCTCTTAGTTGAAGCATAAGCTCTCAACCAACAGGCCAAGGTGAGCTGTGTTTTAACAGTGATTATTACAAAGATGGAACTTCAATCCTATTTCAAATTCCTTAGTCCAAAGCAAACCAAGCACTCATTTCAACCTCTTCTAACGACTAAGTATTAAGGAATTTGGATGTGCAATATTATCCACTTATCTTCTTCTCATTATGAATGGTCATAAACGCATTAACAAAGTATTTTTACTAGGGCTGCAAACGAACCGAGCCGAGTCGAGTATGTGAGTGTTCATGTTTGTTTTCATTTAATATCAGCTTGTTCAAGTTTGGTTCATGTTTGTTCGAGCTTTATTGTTTGTGTTCATGTTTGGTTCATTTAAATTAATGAGTGTTCATATTCGGTTCATGTTCAGTTCATGTTCATTCGTTTAGTGATTATCGAGCTTGTTCGCGAACATATTTAACAATTTTTTTTTAACTATCAAACAAACACGTTCATGAACATATCTATGAACAAACACATTTATAATAAAATCAATTGTCTATGTAACAAAGGCAATGATTATTTATATTTATTAATTATATAGTAAAATATTAATTATTTTTATCGAGCTTATTCATGAGTTTAAAATCGAACACGAATCGAGCTTCTTATCGAGTTTAATGCCGAGCTTGTTCACGAACTTCAAATGATGTTGTTCGCGAACATAAATGAGCCGAACACATTAGTGTTCAAGTTTGTTTATTTAAGAATCAAATATTTAAAATATCGTTCAAGTTTGTTTGTTTAGTTAATTAAACGATCACAAACGAACTTTAATTGAACCGAACAACGAGTAGCTCGTCGAACGTTTGGTTCGCTTGCAACCCTAACTTTTACTACCATAATAAGATGCAAAAAATAAACGATAAAAATAAACAAAACTATAAGGCTTCATTTGGGATAGCCTTATACCGCTATTTTTTCTCCTTTTAAAGATATTTTTATACTAAAAATAGCTTTACAAAGCAGTAAGAAAGCCATCCCAAACAAAATCTAAGATAGATCAATATTGGGCTGTGATAAATAAGGATATTAAATATTATTTTCCGGTGCAAAATTATTATAATTTTGATGAATCCATTTTGAACATGTATATTATATTCTTGATATATTTTTGCAGCAAACTCCTGATATGAAATTTATGCCTAACAAGCAATCATGTGTGGGTGGCTCATATTTATGGATAAATTGATATAAAAGATGGGATGATAGAGGCCTATGCTACTTTTTCTTTAATGACTTTGTGTTGGAAATTTGGCATGGTTTGGACTAATGGGTGAAGCTTTTTTCCTATCAATTTCCTATTCTCTTCACAAAAATACAAATCATATTCCAAAGAAAGTGATGCATGTGATAAGAGGACTTGGATCTAGGCTTATTGTCAAATAAAGTTTGCTTGATTGGTTGGACCATCAAATCCTCTAAGCAAGTCAAAATCAAGCCCCAATTCAGTTGCTCTCGAGCTAGAACCCTAGTAAAGAAGTGGAACGAAATAGAGGAGAAATTGTGGTCAAGTCTTATTAGAATTGATTTCTGTTACTTCTCCTTACATATGCTTTGTCTATGTATTTATACATTTGTACAGATACTTCTAGAACTTGATGAGCTGTCTTTTCTTGAAGTTCGAAGAGGTGAACTTGCCGAGCTGCTCGTGAGCTGTACATGAGCTGTTGCTGAGTCGACGTGGTAGATCGTTCTCTTCGTTCTGCTTATAGCTTCTCACGCGACTCTTCTCTTCTCGTCTTATCTCTGTTCTCTGTATTTTTCCTTCTGTTCTTCTTGTTGCTGATATTCCCCCTCAAGCTTACTGTCCGGCTGGATGGTGAGCTTGTTTCTGAGGTCTTGAAATCTTACTGTGGCTAGCGGTTTTGTGAAGATGTCCGCTAGTTGGTCATGTGTAGTTACAGGAATTACCTTGATGTTTCCACACTGTATATGATCACGAATAAAGTGTTGATCTATGTCTATGTGTTTCGTTTTTGAATGAAACACTGGATTATTTGCGAGGGCAATAGCAGACATATTATCACACCTTAGTTCTGTTGGAGTTTTGAGCTTTACATTAAAGTCTTGTAGTAGTTTTCTTATCCAGATGACTTCCGCTGTCGCTGCAGCCAGTGCTCTGTATTCGGCTTCCGTTGATGAGCGAGAAACCGTGTTTTGTTTCTTTACGCTCCATGATAATATATTATTTCCAAGGAATGTGCAGTATCCTGTAGTTGATTTTCTTGTCTTTTTATCACCTGCCCAGTCTGCATCTGAGTATGCATGTAGATCTAGTGAGCCTGGAGTAACCGGGATACCATAGTTGCATGTCCCTTGAATGTATCTGAGGAGTTTCTTCAGAGATTGAGTATGTTCTGCTTCCGGTTGATGCATGTGTTGACAGAGAATGTTAACTGCATACGAAATGTCTGGTCTTGTAATTGTTAGATACTGTAGAGCTCCAGTTATTCTCCGATATGTGTAGTGATCTGATAATATCGGGTCTGCTTCTTGGTTTTGAGTTTGTTTGACTACAGTCGGATTAGCAAGTGGTTTACATGTGGATAATCCAGCCAAATGAATTATGGATTTTGCATATGATGACTGGGATAGAAAATATGTGCCTTTGACCCGAGTGATTTGTATGCCAAGAAAGTTGCTAACAGTTCCCAGATCCTTCATTTCGAATTTCTGATTCATTTGGCTGATTGTCTGAGCTATCATACTTGAGCTGTTTCCTGTAAGTAGTATGTCATCTACATATATTACCATGTATAGTTCTATATTATCCCTCCTTAGAATAAACAGAGATGAGTCAGCTTTGCCATTTTCAAACCCGATCTTCTTGATATGTGCTGAGAACATTTTAAACCACTGTCTTGGTGCTTGCTTTAGACCGTATAGTGCTTTCCTGAGATGACATACCATTTCTGGATTGGTCTTATCTTCAAATCCTTTTGGCTGTTTCATATATATGTCTTCTTCAATATCGCCATGTAAGAATGCATTGGCTACGTCTAGTTGATGTATCGGCCAGTTTTTAGACGCTGCTATAGTAAGAAATGCTCGGATTGTTGGGAATTTAGCTACTGGACTGAATGTGTCCAGATAGTTGACACCATATTCTTGGTGATTTCCTTGAGCAACTAATCTTGCTTTGTATCTGGCTATGGTCCCATCCGAGTGCCACTTTGTCTTGAATGTCCACTTGCAGCCCAATATTGTGGTATTGGGAGGAGCTTGTGTGAGTTCCCATGTTCCTTGTTTTTGCAACGCAAGGAATTCTTCTGCCATTGCTTTTCTCCAGACAGCATGTTTGACGGCTTCTGTATATGTCGTGGGATCAACAATGTCTGTCTTTGCTGACAGATTGGCATGAAGCAGATTCAGAATTTGTCTGGGTTTTAACGACCCTGTTTTAAGTCTGGTAACCATAGGATGAGTGGTTTTGAGATTATCTGGATGTTGCTCAATGCTGAGTGGAGATTGTTGAGTGGAGATGTTTTGGGCTGTAGATTGAGTTGTAGGTGTGGTTGGTTTTTGCAAGATTTGAGGAGTGTTTGTGGTGATAGTCGTGGCTATAGGAATGAGGAGTCCAGGGGGAACATTTGGTTGACTGGGTGTGCTATTGGTGATTGGTGTTATATTTTTGAAAGGAAAACATTTTTCATCAAACGTTACATGTCTAGAAATGTATATTCTGTAGTTCGATGGGTCTAGACATTTGTATCCTTTAGAGATAGATGAGTAGCCAATGAATACACATGGAACAGATCTAGGAGCAAGTTTGTGTCTTTGGTTAGGTGGTAGCCATGGAAAACACTGACATCCGAACGTTCTCATGAGTGAGTAATCAGGTCTAGTGTTGTAGAGACATTGGAATGGTGAGAGGTTATTGAGTGTTCTGGATGGCAATCTGTTGATTAGATATGATGCAGTCAATGTGGCTTCTGGCCAGAATATTAATGGCATTTTAGCTGAGTGAAGGAGTGTTCGTGTGGTTTCAATGAGGTGCCTGTGCTTACGCTCAGCCACTCCATTTTGTTCAGGAGTGTATGGGCAAGATGTTTGATGTAGGATTCCATGAGTACTGAGATATTCCGACATTTGTTGATTAAAAAATTCTTTGCCTCCGTCTGTTCTCAGGCATTGAATTTTTAACTGGAGTTGATTTTCAATGAGTGTTGCAAATTTGATAAATACAGATGGTACTTCAGACTTTGTTATCATGGGAAATAGCCAAACAAATTTCGAGAAATCATCAATGAATATTACGTAGTATTTGAATCCTTCACGAGATGTAATTGGGGCAGGTCCCCATACATCACTGTGAAGTAATGCGAGTGGTCTAGAAGACTTGGTTACAGACTTATGAAACACTAATTTGTGACTCTTGGATACAAGACAATCATGACATGCTATGGTAGATAAAGGTATGTTGAGATGCTTGTTGTTATTTGCAATATCCATCAGGATTTGCTGATGCGGATGTCCTAAGCGATCATGCCAAGAAAATGCAGATTGTTGTTTGGCTGTTAGAGCAGAGTGATTTGTGATTGCAACGGGATACAGACCATTAGAACTTGGACCCGTGAGTAGAGTTTTGTGTGTCTTCAAATCCTTTATGATGTACCCATTGCCATCAAAAGAAATGGAAATGTTATTGTCTTTTGTGAGAGCATAGACAGATAACAAGTTATGAGAAATTTGTGGAATATGAAGTATTTGAGATAGTTTTAGCTTACTGTGTGGTGTAGGAAGAATACCAGATCCAGAATTTGCTATTGAAATGTTTCTCCCGTCTCCAATTGTAATGCTATCAGATCCACTGTATGGTTGAGGTTGATTCAAATTCTCAATTGAGTTTGTCAGGTGCGATGACGCACCTGAATCCAGGTACCAGTCTGGATTTGATTGATCAGTTGACGCTACCATTGCTTTTTGATTTTCTTGAACTGTTGTTTGTTGAGGCGTGTAGTTCAGGTTCAGCCTGTGCCAACACGTTGATGCTGAGTGTCCCTTCTTATTGCATATCTGACATATTTGGGTATTATTTGATACATTTCTTGTACCAGGATTACTTGTTCTTCCTCTGCCTCTCCTTCCTCTGCCACGTGAGGAGTACAGCGCTGTTCCTGACTCAGTAATAGTCATTTGTTTGAGAGCTTCTCTCTGTACATTTACTTCTTCACTCATCAGAAGTGAGTACAAATCATCCAAGCTTATTGGATTGAGATTTGTTCTGATAGATGTTTTGAACACCTGGTAGGCTGGAGATAGACCATTAAGTGTATACATCAAGATATCTTCTGTATCTAGTGTTACTCCTGCTGCCGTAATTTGATCTACTATCATCTTCACTTCACTGAGATATTGTGTCATCGTCTGATTTTTCATTGCCAGATTGTGTAATTCACTTTTTAACTGAATTACCTTTGATCTGTTTGTTGCTTGCAGACGTTTCTCTATTGTACTCCAGATGGCGGAGCACGATTCCAGATGTATCACATATGGAAGAACGGCGGCTGAGATTGTAGAACACAATGCTGCTGCTAAATTCTGATCAATGAGATTCCATCTGATATACTGTGAATTTATTACAGTATTTCCTTCCGTCGTTTTTGTGTATTTTTCTGGTGGATCTGTCGTTGAGGATAAGAATGGCATGAATCCATTTGCTTTAAGGAGTTTCATGACTTGTGATTTCCATATAGGATAGTTATCCCCTGATAGTTGCGTCGGAACTAGGTTTTTGATATTGGAAATCACAAATTTGAGTGATGCTGGAATGTGATGTTCTTCGTCTATTTCTGTTCGTGCAGGTTCTCTGATCTGCGACGATGATGAAGAAAGGGATTG
>NW_021319671.1:0-4380 GCF_001605985.2 Dendrobium catenatum | reverse complement strand
AAGTTATGATATATTTGGAAATGATTAGATTTGTCTGGGTTTCAAATACATTGTAATTTATTTGTCATTGTCACCCTAGCCTCCTCCTATCATTGGTCGCCGCCACAACTAGCCACCGGCCACCGCTTGGTATCACTGCCACTGATGTTGCTGGCCACTGCTGCCACCCATTATTATTGTTGGGTTTTACACTGTATTCATTTTACTTCAAATAAAAAAATAAATAAAAAACTAATTATCTCTATGTACTTTAAATTCATTCTATCAATTCTAGAATATTTTAAATAGATTACCCTTTTTTTACAATGTATTTCTTTTACTCTAGTTTATTTTGTGTAATATCAACAAAAAAAAGGAATTTATATGTTTGTTGGTGGCTTGAGAAGTATAGATAGAGGCATTTATTTGTTATATACCATAAATATTTACATCAAGGGTTTGTTTGGTTGGAGTAAAAGTAGATGCAAATTATTATGAATGATTTATTAGTATTATTATTATTATTTATTTTTTTGATATTTGGTTGGACACTTAGTAAAGTAAAGCAAATTTCCTATGTTAGTTCATTTTGTGGGTAAATAAACCTGCTCGTTTTGAGCGAAAAAGAAATTTTGTGATGAGAGAGCGAGCAACACATGGAATACTCTTTCGTCTCTTCCTCCTACTTCACATGAGGTAGAGTTTGGTTCGGCTCAAGCTTGCATGTGAGATGCCACTCAATCTTCCTGGATGGCGCACATAGAAAGTCTTGCTCCACTCGATTCCTCCACACGCATGCATGAACAACAAGTTTTGACTCCGTCGGATCATCTGGCTAGGGATACGTAGGAGGTTCGCCGGATGGATCACATGCACATGGAGTTCTCGGTTGGTCACCTGCCTCTGCTCTCGATCGTTCAACAAGGGATACACAAGAGGCTCGCCTTTCAACTTCGCACGCATGCGTCAACTCTATAAGATCGCACATATTTTGCTTTGCATCTTCTCTACTTCATCGTTGCTTTGGGACTTCGTTGTTCGACTTCGAATGTTCATCTTCATTATTCTTTCGACGACTCCATTGTTTGACTTCGGATGTTCGTCCAGATTTTGTTGTTCTTTCGACACTACAACTTCCTTCAACGACGTTCCTTTTCATTCCGATCGGAAGTGGCAACATTTTAATCAGAAGCAAGATTCTGATTTGGAGAGGAATAGACAGATTTTACTTTACTTCACATACATCCAAACAAATAAAAAAAAAACACTTTTCTTGCATTTATTTTACATACAATCAAACAATCTCAAAATATTTACTTCACACTACATTTATTTTACATTATATTTATTTTACAATGCATTCACTTTACAGTCAATCAAACAGCCTCTAATACTATGTTATTATGTCTATTAATCAATCACATTATGATTAATTTATAAAAAACTTAACAACAAATTAAACCTTAGAAAGCCATTGTGGTCCTCACACGCAAATAAACATTTGTGCAGAGCATTGAATGACGAATTGCGCGTACGATAGAAGTCACAGTCCAATTGCTGTGAAATAGTGGCAAAGAAACATTGTCCATTGTTTAGCAAGAACACACAGTAGCCTTGCACCGTTGGGAGGATATTGACTTTGGCATCTCCATGAAATAATGCACAGCTCTCTCATTGTCTAGCCAATCTGCACAGCTTTTTAGTACTTAGTTCCCCTTTTTAATCATTTTCTCTCAGAATATTTTGATATTATAATTTTTAAAATTTTTAATATATATATAGTTTATTTTTATATTTAAAATAGTGTAAATTTATGATATATTTTGGATAATTTTCTAACTATTTTGAGTTTTATATCATAATTATAATTTTATCTTGTTACTATTTTTTCATTGTTTTCGAGATATTTTTATGCTAGGAAGTTATTTTTTTATAAAAAAAGTTAATTTTTCATAATAATTTAAAAATAATCTTTATAAAAAGTTAATTTTAAAATTATCTTTATAAAAATCATAGTTCCTGAACTTTATAATTTTAATAATTATAATTAAAATTTTGAAATGTAAAAAAAAAAAAGTAAAAATAATATATTTAAGAGTTGCAAAGATCGTAAGGCATCAGAGATATTATCTTCTCAAATTTAATTTGATTCAAAACTTATTTTGAAGATGTTAATTTTTAATAATTATAATTAAATTTTCTCATTATATAAAAATAAAATAAAATAAAATTAATACTTTGAAGACAGGTTCCTCTTTTTATGCTGAAATATATATATTTATGTTTTCTTAAAAATATATTTTATTTCCAGAAATTCGATGAATAATAAATTGATTTTTCGCATATAAGAAATATAGCGAAAAATCTTATAGTTTTTATTAATTTTTTATATTTACACGATCAAGCAACATTTTCACATCAATTTCTCCATTTGTGTTATCAGAATAATGAGGAGTTTTTAATATCAAACACTGTACGCCATACGCTGACACTACTGCTGAACGTGGCCTTTTGGGACTTATAATTTAAGCCCACTACGGCTTAATACGCAAATAGTACAAATATAAGAGAAAAAAATGTGTTTATTTGTATTATTTTTTTTATTAAGATTTAAGGATTTATAACCTTTTTATATTTTAGGATTTAGAATAAGAAATTATATTTTTAATTATTATAGAGGTTAATGTTTAATATTGTGCAAAAAGATTTAGCCTAGCCCCCATAAATAAAATAAAAGAAATGTAGGAGATACTAACGTTTTTAATTAAAATCTCAAAAAGGAAAAAAAAATTATGAGGTCTGGGTCAATTAAAATAATCCGTTGTATATTTGAACTTATAGAAGTTTATTTTTCTTCATAATTAAAGAGAATGACGTTATAAACTTTGGAGCACTTGCTTGGTTATAATTACAGTTCAAAGATGTTTGTTAGATAATGATAATTAGATGATAGCAGTCCGACAATGGTAGTTAAATGATGGGGAATTGACTAAGACATTCGGGCGGTGGTAGTCAAATTACGATGGTCGGGCAACAACGATCAGAGAATGACTATCGAATAACAATATTTGTTGGCAATGTCGTCGGTTTGAGTGTCGGGTAGAGATCTAGAGTTCTTTGGATCTCCTAATTCTTTTTTTCTCAAATCTTGATCTCATTCTCTAAAGAATATGAGCCTATTTATGATCCTTGATAACTTCAAAATATTTTTTAAAACTAATTTCCTTCCTAGCTCTCCATTTAATTCCACATATTTTATTCTTTTCCTACTCAATATTTGAACCTAGCAAGAGTGTTGGTTGTCCTATTTATATAAATTTTTGTAGATTACTATTTTTTTCCTACTTTCTAGAGATTTTCTTCCTAAAAAATTATTTTAAGAATCAACAAGAAAGTCGTCTCAAACAAAGCTTCGTTTGAGACAGCTTTCTTACTACTTTATAAAGCTACTCATTGCTAATTGATCAGTTAAGGAAACATTGTCCATAGGCCAGTTAAAACCTCAGCCAACCTAGCGGGCAACCCACACCAATTTACCCGAGCCAACGGTTAAGGCTGACACTGCCGTCCAGGGGATTCGAATCAGGCACCTGAGCTTTGCCCAGCCGGTTCTCCACCACAAGGACTAAGCAGCGGTGGGTACACCAGAGACTTCTTTGCCTTCCCTTATTTATATTCTCTTCATACTCTCTACATTTGCTCATTTCTTCACTCAATTCTCTCGCTATAATCTACAAAGACCTATTACTAAGATTAGATTTTCCTCACATAAAAGTTTAAATCCAACAACTTATATTAACCATTGTTAATATTAGTTTCACACACATAATTTGTACCATCAAATTTGCATTCGTTGGTTGAATAATTAGGCTTAACCTAATTATTTGTGAGACGAAGCCCAAATTGAAAGGAGTGGGGACATGACTAACTGAAACAATTAATAGCACCTACTTTGATGGCTAAGTGCTTGCTTTTTGCTACATGATATGCCAGTCAATAGGCACATCACGTCATGAAATCAATTATTCGGTTGGTTTTGATCAGATTATTTTTTATTTGGATTGAGTTCAAATGAAGCTAGATAAGTTACATTGGATCAAATCAAATTCAAATGACATGGGCATATTGAAATAATCGTCATATCTCATATGAAGTCGCCAAAGCCTCTTTCAAACTTTGCTTAAAGTATGCTCGGTTATCTGCCCGAATTGCTTGCTAAATGGTGATGATAATGGCTTTCAATAGTCGTAAGCCTTGTACAAACTTGCAAATAGTGTATAATTTTGAAGAGCTCAGTGTCACGAGTCAGATGAAATTGATATATCTAAATTGTTATGATTAAACAGGCTAAAATAATATTATATATGTTCAATGATTAAATTTAATTGTGTAGGAAAATGA
>NW_021319670.1:9624-13742 GCF_001605985.2 Dendrobium catenatum | reverse complement strand
TGATTTGTGATGTGAGATCTTGTGCTTGCTTGTAGGGTTTCATTAGAAGTATCAAAATAGGTTTTCGGGTTAGATTTGGGGGGGCGCCAATCACGGGCATGGATGCAGTCACATACACGAGCACGAGAGGGATCACTGCGGGATTGCTTCGGGCTTGGGGGTGACTTTGGATTTTTGGGTTAATTCAACTTGACCCAAATTTGAAAATGGGTAAAAAAATGGAACTCAAACCGAACCCTTTTGTAAAATAGGTTGACTTGAACTAAAATTTTATGGGTCGGATTCGGGTTGGATTTTAAGTCAGGCCAAATATTGACACCCCTAGGTTTTACATATAGGTTCTAATATGTCTTAAAAATAATGTTGATATTTATAGTTATTGCGTCATGGAATGTTTGTTTGCGTTAGAGCAATATAAAGTTTAACGTCTTAGCTTTGTATGAAAATTCAGCACACAATTAAGATAAAATAGAAGGTGTAGAGTTCATAAGAGACCATAGTGTTTACGTGGAAACTCTTGAAAAGGGAAAAAATCATGGGCCTAATCCAGTTTGAATGAATCTACTAGTGTTTGCAATTGATTATAAATGAGGCCCTTCCTTAAGGGGAAGACCTTGACTTAATGTAGCAAATATACATAATATAGAATTCATTATATGGTGAGAATTGTAAAAATTATTATTGACATGTTTGTTTAGTCAATAGGATCGTAGTCGTCGGGCGACGTATGTCAGAAAGACCATAGGCAAATGACGGTGGTCGGAAGGATTGTAGTCGGTAGGCGACGAAGGTCAAAAAGATAATTATTAGGCGATGGATGTTGGGAAGATCATAATCGACATACGATGAAGGTCAGTAAGACTTGTATTGCGACGGAGGTCGGAACGATTGTAGTCGGCAGACGATAGTGATTAGAAAGGCTATTGCTGGCGACGGAGGCTGGAAGAATTGTAGTAGACATACAACAATGGTCAGAAAGAACATTGTTTAGCGACAAAGGACGGAAGGACCATAATCGGCAGACAACGAAGGTCAGAAAGATCATTTTCTAGAGGTCGGAAGGATCATAGTTGACAGGTAATGGAGGTCAGAAATAGTATTGTCTGGAGATGGAGGTCAGAAGGACCGTAGTTGGCTGGCGATAGTGGTCATAAAGACCATTGTCTAGCGACGGAGGTCGAAAGAACTGTAGTCGGCGGGCGACAGTGGTCAGATAGACCGTTGTCTGAAGATGGAGGTCAGAGGGACTGCAGTCAGTGGGCGACAATGATCATAAAGACCATTGTATGACGACGGAGGTCGAAATGATCGTAGTTGATGGCGACGGTGGTTAGAAAGGCGGTTATCTGGTGACAAAAGGTCATAAAGAACATTGTCTGACGACAGAGGTCGAAAGAATCGTAATCGGCAGATGATAATGATCATAAAGATCGTTGTCTGGTTACTAAGATCGGAAGAATCATAGTTGGCAGGAGACAGTAGTCAGAAAGATCGTTGTCTAAAAACGGAGGTCGAAAAGACCGTTGATAGTTAGTAGCCGCGTGTAAATCCAACGTGAGTTGGCGGCCGGGCAAAAGTCCAACGTCAATCATTGTCCGGGCGGAAGTCTGACATTAGTCGGTGGCTGGGCAGGTGTCTAATAATAATTGGAGGCCAGACGGAAGTCCATCATCAGTCGGTGGCCGAGTGGAAGTCCAGCGTTAGTCAGTGACCGAGCACAAGTCTAGCGTTAGTCAGGCGACGATCGATGGTTTGCAGATGATTGAGGAGTATGGTGGAAAGAGAACTCTAGTTTCTTATTCTTCATTTTCTTTCTTGCTTCCATCCTTCCTCCCCCTTTAATGAAGAATGAGTGGTTTATTTATAATTTTCTAGGAGTAACATGACCAATACATGGAGGGAGATTAAGGATAGTTGGGAGTGGTTTGAATGAACGATCGATTTTGATCCTGTTGATCGTGAACCATTTATTGGGCATTTGAATATCTTAATGATATTAGAATTTGGCGATCTTGGGCTCATTGGATTCATTTTGTTGAGCCGCTCGATTCGACTATAAAAATGTCACATTTGAAATTCGTTTGGTAATCCAAATTATGGTTTGAACCTTTCAAAGGCGTTTCAGGTATTTGATTTGGACCCATTTGGGCTTGGATTGAGTCAAATTTGGTGTCGTTGGGTTTGTATTTTCGAGATGTTCAGTTCAGCTGTTAGTTTGCTGAAATCAGAATTCAGATTATCCCATATTTAATTTTGATTTTGCCTAGAGATTTATCCCTGATCAAGATAATTTTTTAATTATATATGAATAGTAATTTGGAATATAACAAAAATTTGTGATGATGTTTATGTGAAATATATAGGATGTAAAATTATAATTATACTTGAAGGATTATATATATTTATATGAATTATGCAATAAAAGTATAAATCACTTGATGTTTATTAAAAATGTGATTTTGAATTTTAGGGGATCAAATATATGCAAATTTACAAAATCAATTGTTTTAAGGTGATTCGTATCTGCCCTGCCCAAACTACTAAAGGCACATATGTAATTCTAGATCAGATAAATTTCTTGTTATAATTGAGGGGCAAAATTAAAATAAAATAAAGATATTTGCTGAAGCTACTAAAGGCACATATATATATTTCACTCTCATTGTCATTCCAAAGGAGAAAAATTTTATGAGATAACTAATATTTCACTCTCATTGCCATTCAAAAGGAGAAAAATTTTATATCAGAATATATATTCGAATGTAAAATATATTACGATAAATCTTAAAAATTTTGACTTTATATTGAGATTATTTAAAAATTTTAAAACTTATTCTAATAAAATTTATATCAAAATGTCCTCACATAATATTTTTCATTCAAAGGCGCATGGGATATCTTCAATTACTTATAAGTATTTCTCTAAAATACTACTCAGGCTCTCTTTCTCTCTCTCTCTCTCTCTGCTCCCCGTCCTTGAAGAGCAGAACCGTAGGGATGCTCAAACTTTCATCCGTGTTGATCTTATAACACGCTAGCTTACCTGCATACTGCTTCATGGGATCGCCGACCACCGGCTCCACCAACTTGCAAGGCCCGCATGAAGGAGCCCGGAACTGCAGGATCACGTACGGGGACCTCTCTGTCGATAATATGCTCCTTCCAGGTCTCGTCGGTAACCTCCAGCACTTGAGCTTGAGAACAGAAGTTACATTTGGCTTTGGAAAGATTTTAGTTTTTTTACCTTCATCCACTATGTTCTTACATCTGCAGACGAAGAATTGCTTTTGCTCGTTCTTCTTTTTTGATTCGAAGTGGAAAGATTTGGGATGAGGATATGGGAAGCAGGCTGAGTTTGATGATGGTTTTTTCTTAGAGAAGATGAGGTGACGGTGGGAGTGGAAGGCAGAGGCTTCTGAAGAAGCGGTGCTCAAGCTGAAGCAGGCTTTCATGGCCATGGATGGCCGCCTTTCACTTTCCTTTTCTTGCTCTTTGTTCTGATTCAGTGCTTCGGGACGGTTTACGGAGAAGAAAAGCAGAAGTTAAGGGTGCTTTTGGGTGGCCACTGTTGCTTGGCTTAGATCATCTCCAACCGTTCGGCAAACAACCAAATGGAGGCCCTCAAACGTCGCAACCGAACGCCTTTTCCTCCGCCATTTGATCGCGTATATTGGCCTCGCACTGTTCATCTGTGCCATTTTTTGGTCTCTACCGAACTTGCGGAAGAAAGACGCAAAAGAAGAGAGCGACGGTTAGGGAGCAAAATGACGTTCGATTGGAGCTGAATCACGACACTTTTTGGTTTTACTGCATTTTGGAGTGAAAAATGTGATTTTCGGTTGGAGTTGCCCATTTGATTGTGCGGTGGCAAGGTGAGCAGGGAGTTTCTGAGGAGGGTAAAAGTGAAAGTTATTTTGTAATTTTTTATAATTTTTTCTCAAAGGGATAAAAGCTTAAAACAGGAGGATGCATCGCTTCATTGGGATTAATTATTCTTTTTGCAGATGCCGAATGTCATTCGGAGATTAATCAGAATGTGTCATGGTACCCATTGCTCGGTACTACTGACGTGACGTATTCTGATTGGTCTCCGGTTTCCACATAGAATAATTTCTCAT
>NW_021319670.1:0-5610 GCF_001605985.2 Dendrobium catenatum | reverse complement strand
CTCAAATAGATATTCCAAAGTCAAAGTCAAAGTCAAAGTCAAACACTAATTTACTTAATTAATGAATAATTGAGAAAATAAGAAATAATTTAGGAAAATTTTGAAATATGGTCAAACTTGCTTGATATACCTTCCAATTTTCTTGAATTAGGGTAAAATGCATTAAAAAATATCAATGGAATTTTGTAAATTATTTACTAATTTTTATAAATATTACAATAACATCAACAACAAGCCTTTGTCCCACTATGTGGGTTCGGCTACGTACATGAATCCTTTTTTCCATTGTGTCATATTAAGAGACAAATTTCATTTAAATCTAATAAAGAAAGGTTATTTCTAATATTTTCTAACTAAGTATTTAAATAATTCTCATTTAAATATTCATAATTATCACATTTGAAGTAAAAATTAATTAAAAATATCAAATAATTTAAGAAATTTTTTTAAATGTTTGAAGTAATTTAATGCTAGACATTTGACTTAAGCAACCTCAAATTTCTTTAATTATTTTGAAATAGTTAGTGGCATGTCTTTTAATAAAAGTAAGTGTGTTTTTATTACTGCTAAGAATGTTTCTCTTGAGCGCATTGAAGGCATCAAGGATTTAACTGGTTTCAACCACGCTTGTTTGCCTTTAAAGAATCTTGGTGTTCCTTTGTACAAGGGTAGAAAGATTTTCTCCCTTTTTGATGATTTAATTTCTGTTGTGCATAACTGGAATTTGTCTTGGGATTCCATTTTGTGAGCTTTGGAGGTAGGTTAACCCTTATTAAAGTATTATTTTTTCTATCCCTATTTACAATTTTTAAACTTTGTTTCCCCCTCAGGCTGTTTGTAACAGGATTGAGAGGATTTTCAATAAGTTTTTTAAGAGAGGGGCTTGTACCAATTTTAAAATTCATTGGTCTTCATGGAATAAATCATATGGTACTTTAGATTAAGGGGCTTTGGGTTGTAAGTCTCTGAAGGATCCGGCTTCTCATTTTTTTATAAATTGTGGTATAATTTTCGTTATAATTCGAGCCTCTAGGCCAAGTTTATGAATGCTAAATATTGTTTGGGGGGGGGGGGGGGGGGGGCTCCAGGGGGGGGGGGGGGGGGATCATCCCTCCATGAATTGTTTTAGTAAAGGAAATTCTAAAGTTTGACAACGTCTTTACAAAGTCAGATGGAGGATTGAATCTTTTATTAATTAGGGTCTTGGTTGTGGGAATATTTTCTTCTGGCATGATCGATGGTTGGGAGGCCAATCTATTGATTCTATCTTTAATACATTTTCCATAGCCCTTTTTAAGGTTAATGAATTTTTTAATGACAATGGTTAGGATGTTCAAAAACTTTCTAGTTTGCTGCCTAACTTTATTATTCAGAAAAACTTACAGATTCCTTTAAACATTACCTCTCTTGATGTTTAGATTTATGCTTTCTCTAAAGATGGTAACTTTAGTTTAAAGGAGGCTTGACATTCTTTTAGAGCTAAGCATGAGACCTCTTAGATTTATAAGATGATTTTCCATAAAAGTATTCCCTCTACTGTTTCTGTTTTTGTTTGTCTTATCTTACATAAGTTTATCCCTACTGATGATAATTTGATCAAACGTGACCTTCTAAATGTCAATATTGTTTCCACATGGATAATATGCACCATGCGTTTTTTGCTGAACCTTTTGATGTCAAAGTTTGGACTTACTTTAATGATGTTTTGTATTTAAATTATTTTAATGCATGCTAAGGCTTCTATTGACTTGATTCTTAACAGTTGGTTTGTTAATTCCAGAGGCCATATCAGGAATGTTATTCCCTCTCTCATCCTTTGGTTTTTATGGTTGGATAGGAATAATTCCTTCTTCAATGGGGCGACCATGAATAATAATAGAATTATTCAAAAAGTTAAAGATAAGATCGTGGCCCTTTATTCTACTAAATTACTTTTGTCCAAGAATTTCCATAAATGTGCTAATGCTGCTGCTGATTTAGGAATTAATTTGGAGGGGGCTAGTATTTGTAATGTTCCTAAAAGTACCTCTTGGCTGAAACCATCAGTTTTGTTCCTTAAGCTTAACGTTGATGCTGCGATTGTTAATGCTAGGGTGGGTTGTGGTGGTATTATCAGAGACGCTAATGGTAAAGGCATTTTGGGTTTTGTTGGTCCTTTACTCAATTGAAATGTTAATGATGCTATCATCTTTGCTATCCTGTATGGTTTAAAATTATGTTTCTCTCTTAACTTTATGAATATTGTGGTTGAGATTGGCTCTACAAATGGCCACTATATTTCTAACTTAAGGAAGGAGATTGTGTGTCCTGATACCTTATTTTACATGAGGAGAGAACTTAAGCATTGGTTGAGCATGTTTACTTTCTCTTTTTTGTCATTTAGATGGAAGCTAATGCTTGTGCTCATAGTATTGCTAAGTGGGGTTGTGATTGGGAGTCCTTGGTGGACTTTCCTGTTTCTAATCTCCCACCTCATATTAAGGTATTTTAATCCGGGATGAGATTAGTTTTCCTTATGTTAGTTCTTAATTCTATGGTTTTTGGTCTCTGTGGGTTGTTATCTTGTTTTAGTTGCACCTTTGGTAATTCTCGAGTTGGTTCAATTTTTCTAAAGTGCTGCACGTTTGGTTTTACTGTTAGGTGTTATTGGTGGGCTCATTTTGTTGTTGGTGATTTTTCCTGTTTCGGGCCTCTTAGTGTGACCTGCAATCGGTTTTTTGGTGGTGGCCTTGTGCTGAATTGGACTGGTTATTTTGGTTCCCTAGAGCTCTTTTTTTTTTTTCTTTGGAGCTCTTTCACGTTCTCTGCCATTTTGGTGTTGTGTTATGCTGTAGTTTCATGTTTGTCAACTGGATCGTTTGGGTGATCTTCTCGGATAGCTGTTGGTTGTGCTGCTGTATTGGTGGCTCTCTTCGGGCTGTTAGTGTTACACCTGCGGGCTCTATTGTTCGGTTTTTCTGATGCTCCCCTGCTATGTTCCATGGAGGTGGGGGTTTTTTTTTTGCTTTGGTCAGTGTCTATCTCTCTGGTTCTTTGGATTATCTGGTTGGGTGTGGTAGTTTGTTTTCTGGAGTTCTGATTTTGCTGAGGTTACTGTACTATTTCAAGCTGGTAGTGTTTTATGTGGTTGGGGGCGAGCTTCCAATCAATTGTTTATTTTCTTACTGAGCTGGAGTTTTTGTGTGTTCATTTGGGTTTGTATTGTTGTGTGAGATGCTTCCTCCTCTTGTGGGGTGGTTATCCTTTGGGTGGTAATGGTTCCCTCTATAGTTATTTTTTTCTCATATATTGTTATAGTTGTTGTTTCTGTTCCATGCATTACCTCTTTCTGTAGATATTTCTTAATGCAGGTGATCGTGAGATTGTTCCTGGGAGGTACTTCATAGAGCTTTTTGGAGTTTTTTGCTGCTCAATTATATTTTGGGTGCTCGTTCTTGTGCAATGTAGAATGTACCTATGTATCTTTATATTTTTAATTAGTAGGGGACTTGAGCTTGTAGGGTTTTCTTTTCTTTTTAATTTTGTAGCTTGTTTGAGCAATAGTGAGCTTGAGTTCCCTTTAAGGATATTGTAATCGTTCATTTTATTTAACGCGTAGACCCCGCTGTGGGTTTTCTCTTAAAAAAAAAGCAACTTCAAATTAAGCTTGAATTGCTTAATCAAATTAAAATTTTGTACTTTTCATTATTCACTGGACAATTTTTCAAAGATAAAATATACATACGCATAGCACATGCATTTAATGATTATAGAATTTTAGTCACTAATTCATGCATATTCGATGGACAATATAAAAATTTTCACATTTTCTTCAAATTATTTGATATTTTTTAAAATTAGCATTAAAATTATAATAATTATGAAAATACAAAATAAATAGTGAAATATAACATTAATTTGAAAGTTCACAAATGTTCAAGATGACGTTTAGACTTAAAAATAGGCAAATTTTAAAGTAAAAACATATGAATCTAGAATTTTTTTTTTTTGGATTAGTCTATTTTCAGAATTAAAAAAATTTGGGCTTTTAAGATTGATATTTTATTTTGATCAGGATATTTTTGGAAAATATTTTGATCTTATTGGAAGGGATGAAATGAAATATTTAATTTATCAAATATATCTTAAGAAAATTTAAGTTATTTTTTAAGTTAAATAATTAAAATATTTGATATTTTAATTATAAGAAATTAGAAAATCATCCTTCATAATTAAAAAAAAAAATTAATCCATATTGCAGATAGTAACCTAATCATCAACAAAAAAGCACTCATACCAATGCAAACTTTATAATTAATCAAACTAATTATCAAAGAAAACTCAACGAACATAATCTCCCTAAATCGCCAAATATGTGGATGAAATGATTGTCACTGCCATACCGAAGCAATCTCAATGTAAATGACTCTTAAAAGCAGAGAAAGCGGCTTTTACTTTTCTCATAGATAATAGAAACACATTTCCTTAACTTAGGCTTCGTTTGGGACGGCTTTTTTACTGCTTTCTAAAACAGAGTTTTAGTACAAAATTTTTTATTTTTTACTAAAACTCTGTTTTAGAAAGCAATATAAAAACCGTCCCAAACGAAGCCTTAGTTTAAGCCTAACTTTTGCATAATTTTGAATCATAGATGCCATATGACTGCCCAATATACCTTGCCATAATTTCTTTGATTAGCATAACGACACATATCTAATTGTTATTTCAAAGTAAAAGCTAAACAAAGCAGCACTTTGGTACGTACCAAGACCTTTTATTTCGCTTACTTTTCCTTTCCTTTTTTTTTTTTTAAAGAATAGACTTTTCAGTCACGGATGAATATAATAATTTTCAAAACATTTGCCAATGTGTATAGCACGTACTCTAAAAGAACAAAGTCGGTAAAGCCAGCTTTCAAAAAAAGGTGCTACGTTTCCCGAGCGAGAGAAATCGTACGTACGAAAAATACATCACTAGTGGCGCGAGATATTTTCCTCTGCTAGGGTTTGGGGGTTTTTCGTCCTAATCTGTTTTCTTCGCCGCCTCTCCGGCCAGGGGGTTTCTCCCCATGGCTGTAGATGAGTTCCCGCCTCTCCCTTCTTCATCCACTGCTGCAATAGATGTTCTTCCCCTTTGGAAGAACCTGCTCACTACCACCCCGGAAGTTTCCACAACCTTTTCTCACTCCCTCTCTTTTGTTCCTGCGCAAAATCTGACTGCACAATTCACCAACGAGCAATTTGTAGCTGGAGCACCTGAATGGTCCCTTTCTCTTGTCGGTTACTCGATTGGACGAAGACCATTTTATGAAGCCCTGCTTTCGGTGATCAAGAAGACCTGGACACTCAAAGGTTCCCTTTCTCTCTTGACTATGGATGATGGATTCTTCTTGCTCAAGTTTACAGCCATAGAAGATTACGAGCTAGCCTGGACGGGCGGACCATGGTTTTTCTTTGGGAAGCATTTCATATTGCAGAAATGGACGCCAGATTTTGTGCCTAAACGTGAGGAGTTTCCTTCCATTCCTTTATGGATAAAAATTATGAACTTGGCGCTATCTCTCTGGACACCCGAATGTATTTCTAAACTTGCAAGTTGTATTTGTCACGACCCGACCCGAGACGAGACGGA
>NW_021319669.1:3700-5265 GCF_001605985.2 Dendrobium catenatum | reverse complement strand
AAAATATTATTCAAATTATTAAAATTAATTGTTTATATTATAATTTATATCATATAATTTTTACTCAAGCAGCTTGACGAGCAAAAATGAATTCACATAAACTTTATAATATTGTTGAGTACTGAAATATTCGCGGTGATAGAGTGATATACTTTATTGTCTTAACTTTGTACGAAAATCTAACTTACAAACATATAAAAGAATATGGGTATAGTGTTCATAAGAGTCACCATAGTTTTTTACGTGGAAACCCCTGAAAAGGGGGAAAACCACGGGGGATGTCCTAGTTTGAATGAATCCACTAATGCTTTCAATTGATTACAAATGAGACCCTTCCTTATGAGGAAGGACTTGGCTCGAAGTAGCAAATATACATCATATATAGTGCATTATATGGTAGGAATTGGAAGAATCAGTGTTGATATATTCGTTTGGGCGGTAAGATTATAATAGGCGAGCGATGTAGGTCGAAAGGATCGTAGTTGGATGACAGTGGTTGAAAGGATCGTAATCGGTGGGCGATGAAGGTCGGGAGGACCATAGTCAGCGGGCGACGAAGGTCGGGAGGACCGTAGTCGGCGGGCGACGGAGGTCTGGAGGACCATTATCAGCGGACGACGGATGTCAGAAAGATTGTAGTCGGTGGGAGACAGAGGTCAAGAGGACAGTAGTCGGTGGATGACAGAGGTATGAAAAATTATAGTCAGCATGTGATGTATGTTGAGATGACAATAGTTGGCGATGTTGGTTGGAACAATCGTAGTAGACAGGTGATGGTGGTCTAAAGGACCATAATCAGCGGGCAGCAGAGGTCAAGAGGACCGTAGTCGGTATATGACGAGGGTCAGAAAAACCTTAGTCAGTGGGCGACGAAGGTCGGGAGGACCGTAGTCTGTGGGGGCAATGTAGGTCAAAATAGATCATAGTTGACAGTCGGTTGGAAGTCCATTGATGGTCGAGAAGAACTCCGGATGTGGTCGGCGGACTGGTAGAAGTCCGACGATGGTCGGCGGAGGTCTGCAGACTGGCATAAGTCTATCGGAAGTCTGGAAGAACTTCGGCGGGTGTCGGCAGATTGGCAAAAGTCTGACGTTGGTCGAAGGACTTGAGGAAGTCCGTCAGTGGTTGGGAAGAACTCCGTTGGATGCCAATGGACTGGCAGAAGTCCCATGGTGGCTGGCAGACTGGCAGAAGTTCGACGGTGGTCGATGAATGGGGGGAAGTCCGACGGTGGCTGGGAAAAACTCCGACGGTGGTCGGTGGCAAGAGAGCTCCCAAACTCCTCACTTCCTTATTTTCTTCTCCCCTTTCTCATGATAAGAGTTGGGGCTTTTTATAGTTTTTTTAGGTGGCATGGCTTGTAAATATGTGAAGGACCAAGGTCAAAATTGGAGTGGTTTGAATGGACGATCGATATTGATCCTCTTGATCATGAACCGTTTAATGGTAATTTGATTGCATTTATGATGTTAGAATTTAGTAATCTTTTTCTCGTTAGATTTGTCTCGTCAAACCGCTCGATTCGATTATAAGCATGTCACGTTTGAAAATCATTTAGTAATTCA